>NW_026334523.1:812-1115 GCF_001194135.2 Octopus bimaculoides
TATATATATATATATATATATATATATATACACACACACACATTCAGTGAGTATACAGCAAGATGAGTACAAATCTTCAATATATTTTGTGTGTGTGAATATATATATATATATGCACGCATACACAGATGTAGAGTAGCTGTTCGCAGTGTCATTCATTCATAAATATACAGAGGTCGTTTGTGTGCATACATATTAATGTGTTTAAAAACGAACAGCTGGATTTGTATATGCATATGATCAAATGAACAAGAATGAACGATTTTATTGTGTCTAAGTGTATATATATATATATATATATAT
>NW_026334523.1:1197-1306 GCF_001194135.2 Octopus bimaculoides
GATAGAGGCAAGAGAAATAAGCATAATATTAAGTTACATTTCAAACATTGGCGAAAGCATAGTGCTATTATAGTTCCAGTGAACCGAAAGCTTGTTAAATACATCTGAT
>NW_026334524.1:0-285 GCF_001194135.2 Octopus bimaculoides
GATTGTTTATAATTTATTAATAATATTATGAGGGGTTTTCTCCCTTTAACAGACTTTTATTTAAGGAAGAATTTATTTAATGAGTTATTTAAGGAGAAATTTGAATATGAACTGGACTTAGAGATGATGTTTTTGGTGTTTACTTTTTGTTCTTTACCTTTTTCCCTGAAGATGTGTAAGGTAAATTATATGTTCAACTTGAATTTGACAGTTAAATATAGCCTTATACAGAAACGTTGACATAGGAATAAATTTCAATAATAATGGATATCAGCGTCAAAACTC
>NW_026334525.1:0-303 GCF_001194135.2 Octopus bimaculoides
TATATATATATATATATACATGTATATATGCACATATACATATACATATACATACATGTATATATAAATATATATGTACACATACATATATATATGCATGCACATATATACATATATATACATACACGTATATATTCACATATATACATACATATACATACATATACATATACACACACATATACGTACATATATATACACACATATATATATACACACATACATATATATGCACACACACTCATATACATACATACACATATCTATACACACACACACACACACACACACATACATATATAT
>NW_026334526.1:0-268 GCF_001194135.2 Octopus bimaculoides
CATACTTATATACATACATATACATACATATTTATATACATACATACTTACATACATGCATACGCACATTACAAATCATCGCGATATCTGGAACTATGAAAATCTGGAACTAAGACCGTCTTCTGGTTTAAAGAACGATGGTTAAAGAAAGATGGCTTCCTTCTTAACCTTGGATCCAAGTAGGTGGCCGGTCAAAATTTATTCTCAATTAAAAAGAGAAAGAGAAAACACACACACACACACACACACACACACACACACACACACA
>NW_026334527.1:0-394 GCF_001194135.2 Octopus bimaculoides
ATATATCACTGTCTCATTTTCTTTTACTCTTTTCACTTATTAGAATGCGACCGTACTGGGGTACCACCTTGAAGGACATTTAGTTTATTAATGTAGCTCTATTGACAGCCTCTGGCTCCATATAAAAGGCGGTCGTCTTTCACTTTCATTACCTAAATTTACTCACAATGCATTGTTTGGTCCGAGGGTATAGTCGATGACACGTCCTTGTCTCAGTGTCACCCATGTATATATATATTTAATGATAGGTCACTAGCCACTACAAAATCATTTTTTTCTCTCCGTGATTCTCTCCTTGTTTCTTTCTGTGTTCCTTTGTGTGGAAGAGCATAGGATCGAAACGTGAAAGACTTTCACTACCCGAGCGTTATATTAATACATCTGTTTGTCTAAG
>NW_026334528.1:0-202 GCF_001194135.2 Octopus bimaculoides
CCCACTCCATCTCTTCTGTCTCTTCATCATCTTTTTTCTCCTACACCCTTCAAAATTTTATCCGAGCTCTTTCTTCACTTTATTCCGTTGCCTCGACTTTCACATAATCTTTCGACCTATTGTTTTATATTTTCAATTCTTCATAATCAGTTTCATCATATTCATCCTCAACATCATCAATATTATCAATCTCACAGACATC
>NW_026334529.1:0-323 GCF_001194135.2 Octopus bimaculoides
ATATATATATATGTGTGTGTGTGTGTGTGTATGTATATGTTTGTGTGTCTTTGTCTCCTGTATCATCGCTTGATGGCCGATGTTCATGTGTTTACGTCCCTGTAACTTAGTGGTTCGGTGTAAGAGACTGATAGAATAAGTACTAGCCTTACAAAGAATAAGTCCAGGGATTGATTTGTTTGACTAAAAGTGGTGCTCCAGCATGGCCTCGGTCAAAATGGTGGAAACAAGTAAAAGGAAGAAAAAGAATAAAAAGAATGCATATGTATATAGATACATATATATATATATGTATATATGTATATATATATATATGTATATAT
>NW_026334530.1:0-479 GCF_001194135.2 Octopus bimaculoides
ATACCTACACCTAAGTCAGCCTCCTGAGTTGGAATCTTGTAGATGTATACTTAGTCTTGCATTATTCCAGAGTTCCTCGAAGAAAGACCTAAACGGAATAATTCTCCACCGTTATGCTATCTGGTGCCAATAGCAGAAGACTTGGACAGTGTTTGGAATTGGACAAATTTTGATAGCGATAAAAACACTACTGCTGCTGTTGTTAAAGATGACTTTAATAGTTGGGTTAGTCCACTGTAGAAAAAAGGGGTTGTATGTAGTTGAAATTTGCGGCGGTTCTTATTTTCGTTTTTACTTATCCCTAGGTTATCCATTGAGGCATATGTTGAAAGCATCCCACTCATGACTCCCACCCCGCAACCCGACCACATCTTACATTCAGACGATTTGTCATGTCTTTTAGCCTAGCAGTGGTAGTAGTGGCGGTAATGGTGGAGGTGGTGATGATGATGATGACGATGTTGGTGATGATGATGATG
>NW_026334531.1:0-223 GCF_001194135.2 Octopus bimaculoides
GTATATATAAATACATATATATATATATATATATACATATATGTTTATGTGTGTGCGTGTTTAAGAATGTAAACAATTCTTTAAATAATAGTAGCTGAATATTTTCTTAAATTAAATATTATTAATTACATTAAAAATATATTAAATTAAAAACAGACTGACTGGCTATCTTTGGAAGATTTTCTTAGTGTATTAAGGGCTTTCGCTGTTTACAAGTCTTCAG
>NW_026334532.1:0-416 GCF_001194135.2 Octopus bimaculoides
GAATCTTGGTTGTCGATAAAAATATTCGTCAGTAGCAAAAATTAAAGAAAGGAAAAAAAAGGCTAAAATATGTTAGAATTACATAAGTATGGTGTTCTTAATGTGTAATTGTTCTTAGAATCATGTCTGTTTAAAACAAGACTGAAGGGTCTCAGTTGGGTGTTGATATATATGAAAAATTAATAAGGGTTAAATTCTCTCTATAGATTAATATAAAGGAGTTAATTCTAAACTCCCATATATGCAGTAAAATACCAGGTAAGGTTGTATTTAACGGAAAAGGACTAACCAAATAAGGGAGTATGGAATTTTAAATACTGGAGACTAAAATGTATACTTAACCGTCAATAATTAATACGCCTTAGATATTTATATGTATATAGATGCAGCACAGAATTTTGTCAGTGAACAGGTCG
>NW_026334533.1:0-290 GCF_001194135.2 Octopus bimaculoides
CGTACAAATGAATGAACGTACGAACTAACGAACGAATGATAGATCGAACGTACGTAGGTACGAAAAAACTAACAACGAACGAACTTACGTACGTAAATAACTACGAAAGATCGAACGAACGAACTTAAGAAATAAAGAACGAACGAAGATACGTAGGGACCAAAAAACGAACAACAAACGAACTTACGTACGTAAATAACAACGAACGATCGTAAGAAATAACGAACGAACGTAGGTACAAAAGAATGAGCAAACGAACGTACGTTCGTAAGTACGGACGTGCGTATGTA
>NW_026334534.1:0-506 GCF_001194135.2 Octopus bimaculoides
ACAGGCATGCAACATTTTACGTCGTTAATTGGTTCCAAGAGACACTACTTAAGTCGAATTAACTTATTTCTAGGCTAAACCGATAATTACTATTCCCTGTTCTGTAATTTATTTATGAATGCATTTTCAATAATACATGGATAATAAAATCCATGTATGCTAAAATCTTGTCCTTATTATGTACAATCGTCAATAGAGTTGTTCGACTCGTCCCAAAAGGTCGTGTAATTGCTACCTCTTATTCACCTTTTTCATGCCGTTTTATCTTAGACATTTTGTCTTCTAGTGTTATAGCATGACGCTTAGCACTTTCACTATGAATTTTCAGAGGAGCCATGAGGAGAAAGAGTAAAGTCACAAATGAATAAAAATGAGAAAGTAGACGAATCTGAGTCCTATTTGGGTCGGCTAATCAAACTAGTGGTTATGTCAATCTAGTGGCTATTCATCAAGGGTTTCATACGAATCCTCATGGTCATAAATGACTTTAGCTAACTGGGGAAAGT
>NW_026334535.1:0-368 GCF_001194135.2 Octopus bimaculoides
TGTGTGTATGTATCTGTATGCATGTACGTAAGTATATATATTTCATATATTATGCAAGCCTCGTACGTCTGTCAATTTGTATCAAAACAGAAGACTTAAAAAGTCAGTATACTTTTAATTAAATGTTACCTAACTTCCATTACAGGATAGGAGTTACAAAGGTATACGTGTAGAACCTCCTATTCGTTCTTCTTCAGACAAAGACTCCAAAATAATACAAAGTTTTACGAGATGATGTTGTAATTTGTAGTATTAAGAATTTATCAGTATATTGAGAGATACAGGGAAAAATTAGAGAAGAACAAAAATTATAATGTTTAGCTGGTGAGTGAAGTATATAAATATGCATGTATGTGTGCATATATATA
>NW_026334536.1:0-315 GCF_001194135.2 Octopus bimaculoides
ATATATATATATAGATAGATAGATAGATAGATAGATAGATAGATACGTACTTAAGTACATATAACACAGTTGCATACGTATATTCATACGTATATATAGCAATCATACGTATGTGGGAAATAACATCAGCGTGTTTATACATAGACATATGTAGAGAAAGAGAGAGAGAGAGAGAGAGAGAGAGAGAGAGAGAGAAATGGGGGGGAGAGAGATAAATAAATACATTCGTACACGCACATATATATCTACATATCTATATAAATGTATAAGTTGTGCATGTATGTATATATATATATATATATATATATATATATG
>NW_026334537.1:0-430 GCF_001194135.2 Octopus bimaculoides
TGACTGTCTGTCTGTCTATCTGTATGTTTGTATGTATGCGTGTATGTGTGTATCTATGTATGTATGTATGTATGTATGTATGTATGTTTCTATATATTCGTGTGTATGTATGTATGCATATATGTAAGTCTCAATGTGAATTTGCATGAAAATCTTTGTGGACAGCCCTATTTAACATGTAACGGATGTAGGCGTGTCTGGCTAAGTAACGCAGGCCTTAGATGTCACCAGCAAAGTCACACAGACACACGCAGTGTACTTGTTAACTATGCATTAATACGCTATCACCAATTTCAGGGAGTGTGGAAAAGAATGTACACCAGGAGGCGGACTGAAACTCCATATGAAGATTCACCAAATTAATATTGTAATACTTGCTGTAAAGGCGGTGAACTGGCAGAAACGTTAGCACGCCGGGCGAAATGCTTAG
>NW_026334538.1:0-211 GCF_001194135.2 Octopus bimaculoides
GAGATAATCACTTTTAAAGCTATCTGAACAGATTTCCTATAGAAATTTGAACCAGCAATGATTTGTTATTACCTTTCGTATACGAATATGTCTAATGTATTATCTGAAAAAATAACTTTTAAAGTTATTTAATAGCACTACTGACACTCTCTTGACTTATAAAGCTTTTAATATTCATGGTAGTATAATATGGTCACTTACCGAATTACGG
>NW_026334539.1:0-230 GCF_001194135.2 Octopus bimaculoides
TAAGATATTGTTAACCATAAATCAAGCCACACTACTAAAAACAAAACAATTTAACAAACAATATATGAGGTATAGAGCGCACCCTATATTATACTAAGCCAATTATAAAAAAAAAATTAATTAAAAAAAGACATGAATGACAGAAAGAAATAAATTTTTTCAAATTAATACAATTTAGACGTGACTGGCCTTCGTGCTGGTGGCACGTAAAAGCACCCACTACACTCTCG
>NW_026334540.1:0-451 GCF_001194135.2 Octopus bimaculoides
TTATTTGACAAAAAAGAAAATGACCATCCCGAAATACAATATCTCTTTCAAGCCACACGCTTTCACATCGGGAATCTTGCAACACAAATTCATAAACGTATATATATATATATGTAAGAACGACCGTGCAAACCCAAAAGGAGAAATGGTGACGAATGGAAAAACAGGGCTCCTTTATTAAACGCGTCACACGGTCGAACACAAAATATATCAAATGATATATATATGTTATACTTCGATAACATAGTGAATTCGTAAATGCCAGTAAGATACAAGATAGAACACAACCGATAAAGATGAATAACAGTAAGATTTATTGTAACGTTAAAATGTATGTCTGTGTGTGAGTGTGAATGCGACATAATAAAACACAATAAAAGACAGGCCGTCATGTAAAGAAAAGTGTGTGCGAGTAATACATGTATGTGTATGCGTGAGATACAGCGGATAG
>NW_026334541.1:0-348 GCF_001194135.2 Octopus bimaculoides
ATAATAATAATAATAATAATAATAATAATAATAATAATAAACAATAATAACAATAACAGCAGCAACAACAATAATAATAACAACAACAACAATAATAATGATAATAATAACAACAATAATAACAACAACAACAATAATAATAACAATAACAACAACAACAATAATAATAATATTAATGATGAATACGACGACGACAACAACAACAATAATAATAACAATAACAAAGTGAAAAAAATGCTGGAAAGCATTTTGTCTGTTGTGCTAACGATTCCGCAAGCTCGTTGCCTTAATAACAACAACAATAATAATGATGATGCTGATGATGATGATGATGATGATGATGATGAT
>NW_026334541.1:383-494 GCF_001194135.2 Octopus bimaculoides
TAATAATAATAATAATAATAATGATAATGATAATAATAATAATAATATAATGAAAAGAAACCTAACAAGTAACTGTAGAATATGTGGAGATGGACAAGAAACAATAAATCA
>NW_026334542.1:0-1146 GCF_001194135.2 Octopus bimaculoides
AAAAACACGAAAAAACAACAACGCGAGGACGTGGAATAAGTACGGCGTTACTGGACGCTCAGGAAAGGAAAGAAAAGCAAGAGAATTTGACGTTTCGAGCGGAGCTCTTCATCAGAAATATAGGAAAAGTCCAAAGAAGGCAAGACAGAAAAAGAAAATCGCCAACGATGCACACGCGATACACGACGGGTTTCTTTCAGTTACCGTCTACCAAAGCCACACACAAAGCTTACGTCAGTTCGAGGCTACAGAAGACGCTTGACCAAGGTGCCACGCAGTGGGACTGAACCCAGAACTATGTGGTCGAGAAGCAAGCTTCTTATTTCTTTATTGCCCACAAGGGCTAAATATAGAGGGGACAATCAAGGACAAACAAAGGTATTAAGTCGATTACATCGACCCCAGTGCATAACTGGTACTTAATTTATCGACCCCGAAAGGATGAAAGGCTAAGTCGACCTCGGCGGAATTTGAACTCAGAACGTTACGGCAGAGGAAGTACCGCCCAGCATTTCGCCCAGCATGCTAACGTTTCTGCCAGCTTGTTACCACAGCTCACAGCCTTGTTACCTCAGCTCACAGCCTTGTTACCACAGCTCGCCGCATTGTTACCACAGCTCGCCACCTTGTTACCACAGCTCACCGCCTTGTTACCACAGCTCACAGTCTTGTTACCTCAGCTCACAGTCTTGTTACCACAGCTCACAGCCTTGTTACCTCAGCTCACAGTCTTGTTACCACAGCTCACAGCCTTGTTACCTCAGCTCACAGTCTTGTTACCACAGCTCACAGCCTTGTTACCTCAGCTCACAGTCTTGTTACCACAGCTCACAGCCTTGTTACCTCAGCTCACAGTCTTGTTACCACAGCTCACAGCCTTGTTACCTCAGCTCACAGTCTTGTTACCACAGCTCACAGCCTTGTTACCTCAGCTCACAGTCTTGTTACCACAGATCACAGCCTTGTTACCTCAGCTCACCGCCTTGTTATCTCAGCTCACAGTCTTGTTACCTCAGCTCACCGCCTTGTTACCTCACTTCACCGCCTTGTTACCACAGCTCACAGTCTTGTTATCTCAGCTCACCGCTTTGTTACTTCAGCTCAGCCTTGTTACCACAGCTCACAGCCTTGTTACCACAGCTCACA
>NW_026334543.1:0-104 GCF_001194135.2 Octopus bimaculoides
GTATATACTTTCATGGACTGTAGACACGTGGGTAGGCACCCATAGATATAGATATGGAGATAAGCACAATCCGACACAGACATATTGTTGTGGGGGATGAGAGG
>NW_026334543.1:313-435 GCF_001194135.2 Octopus bimaculoides
TAGATATTTTCATGCATTTATCATGTATATACGTGTGTCCATGTATGAATGTGTACATAAGTATAAGTGTGGATATATATATATTATAAAATCTGGTAATTAGTCATATATTAATTAATATC
>NW_026334544.1:0-281 GCF_001194135.2 Octopus bimaculoides
AGTTACTGCTATATTTGTCCCGAGATACCACCTTTTATGGAGTAATTGTGTTAAAAACAAAATAGATATAAGAGAGAGTAGAGGGAGGGAGTAAGGGCAAGAGAGAAAAGGAGAGAGTGAAAGACAGACAGACAGAAAGGCAGACAAAGAATTCCTTCCAGCAGCTTCCAGTGAGATATAAGACACGATGAATTCTCATCTGAGCATTGCCTGGCTGCTATTACGCGCCATTAGAAAGGTCCAAAATGGCTGAAGTGTATCTGACGCTCTAGTTGGCTGCT
>NW_026334545.1:0-279 GCF_001194135.2 Octopus bimaculoides
ACACACACACACACACACACACGTACAAGTACGCACATGTGTGTGTATATGTCACATATCGAATAAATGGATATGTGCGTGTGTGTGCGTGATGTAAGTTGGTAACGTACACCAGCGGGATGACGTCAGTGTGACGTCATCTCTCTGGAAATAGAAATAATGCGGCCAGCAACAATATGTAGGGTTAGGAGACAGTGGTACTGGCAACAGCAGAAACAAGCAGCAGCAGCACTACCAATAATAATAATAATAATAATAATAATAATAATAATAATAATA
>NW_026334546.1:0-336 GCF_001194135.2 Octopus bimaculoides
AGAGAGAGAGAGAGACAGACAGAGAGACAGTGGGGGTGGGAATCATGATGGATGCTAGGTCTGGTAAAACTAACAGCCAAATTTATCTCAAATCATGCAACCTTAATGTCTTAGAAATATAACAGTGGGGCTGTGATTTGATACAATGTGGTCTTGGAGAAATAAGACGAGATAGGCTCGGATGGAATAATATTAATCATAGATCTGCTCGATGAAGCCTAACTTGGTGCAATAGTTACACACTCATTGTTAAGTTTCCATTTGAAACGAGATGGAAGTATGTATTGGTTAAACAGATATTAGTTAACGTGATCCTATATTCCTTGTAAAAGAGAC
>NW_026334547.1:0-444 GCF_001194135.2 Octopus bimaculoides
TATATATATATACACACATACATACATACACGTAATAATAGCTTGATGTATTTAGAAACAGCAGAGACTTACGCAAACTAAAACATAAATAAATAAAAAGAGACATTATGGTATACAGCTACACATCTGTTACGATATAATACAGTTCGTACTATTTGTATACTTGTACGCATGTTTGTTATGTGTGTATATGTATATATATATATGTCTGTGAATGCTTCGTTTATATACATTGTATATAAACATGTTCCTAAGAGTATAATCTAAGCGTTTCCCGCTACGAGCTCAGAAACGTGCGATCAGGAGCATTCCTACGCAGACATATACACGCTATACACACCAATGCTTCTTCATATAATAAATGTATGGTTATTCTTAGCTGCAGTTATAAATACTCGTGTGAGTGTATACAAGATATATACTCACATTTATACATTTACACCC
>NW_026334548.1:0-256 GCF_001194135.2 Octopus bimaculoides
ACATATACATATATACACACATGTACATATATACATACATACATACACATATATACATATGTATAAAAAATATATATATACACAGGTATATATATATATATTTATATATATAAACACATACACACATATACATACATACATATATATATTTTATATATGTATATGTATGTATATATATTCATATATGTGTGTATTTATATATATACATGCATGTATGTAAATATATATATGTATGCATGTATGTGTATATACATAT
>NW_026334549.1:0-248 GCF_001194135.2 Octopus bimaculoides
CAGACACGTATATATATATATATATACACATACATATAGGTATGTATATAAGTGTAAACAAACACATATACGAACGCACATTCATTACATACATGACTACATACATAAACACACGTACACTCGTACGCACTCACACATACACTCACACATACACACATACATACACACGTACGCACGGTCACAATACACACATACTTATATACAGAGAAAGAGAGAAGCGGAAAATTAAGCGCAATAAGGTTGAGAGA
>NW_026334550.1:0-323 GCF_001194135.2 Octopus bimaculoides
AATACTACGTTGCGTATAGCTCTTTTGTGTTTGTTTTTTTCTTTTGCCACAAGTGCGCCTATGTTTCGCTGAAAAACATTATATGTGTCTGAGAATCATACATGTTTGGCGAGTACAAGGAATTGATGATGTTCGAGTGCAGACATTAAGCCTAGAAACAGCAAGATGGTAGCAAGATAACGGTTAATAGGAATTCGCTTCTTAATATTTTACAAGCCTTTACGTCGTCGAAAAATAATGGAACCTTTTGACTCTGTTGCTCGAAGATCTCTGTCTCTCTCTTTCTATATATATATATATATGTATATATATATATATATATA
>NW_026334551.1:0-324 GCF_001194135.2 Octopus bimaculoides
AACAACAACAACAACAACAACAACAACAACAACAACAACAACAACGAGAACAAAAACAAAAGCAACAAACAATAAATTATTTCAATACGTTTTACCATGCACACCTCTCGACCTTATGTGAAGTACAAGAAAAATAAGAATATCGAGAAAAAAAATTTAAATGATGGGTAAAATAAGAAGTGAAGAAACAATATGGCGATATATAAATATTCAATACGAAATGAACTATTTATTTCCGTTATTCCGCATACATACATACATACATACATATATACATACATACATTACAGACAGACAGACAGACATACATAAATGCATGCATAC
>NW_026334552.1:0-285 GCF_001194135.2 Octopus bimaculoides
TAAAAGTCTCAAATTTTGACACAAGGCCAGCAATTTTGGGGGATGGGTTCAAGACGATTACATTGACTTAAGTGTTCAATTGGTTCTTATTTTGTCGACCCCGTTAGAATGAAAGGCAAAGTCGGTTTCGGGGTAATTTGAACTTAGAACGTAAAGACGGGACGAAATATTAGAACTTTTGTATGGGATTTTACCCTAATTATCATAAGTGGACCGCCCTGTTACCGAGATTGCATTTATTATCTATATATATAAAAATGAGAATGTGTGTCTGTCTGTCTGTCT
>NW_026334553.1:0-233 GCF_001194135.2 Octopus bimaculoides
TATTTAGTATATGTTCGTTTGTTTATTTACTACACATTTAAAAAAAATTATATATAGAGGTAGGTCATATTTTCCCTTTGTTGTCTTTTTTTTATTCCTGGAAATATTATTTATGTAACACACGTTGATTTTTTACCTATATATATATATATACATATAAGAGGGTTTACCACTAAGTGGACATCCATTATGCTAGAAGTAGATCACCATATTCAATTTTTCACCCTTATTAT
>NW_026334554.1:0-1405 GCF_001194135.2 Octopus bimaculoides
ATGTATGTATGTATGTATGTATGTATGCATGTATGTACGTTTGTATGCATAAAGCATAAAAATAGGTATGAGAAAAACAAAAGGAATGTAAAATAGGAAACAATAAGGCAAAATAAAATATTACCAAAAAGACTCCAATATGAAAAGAAAAACGAGGGGAAAAAAATTGGAAAATAAACGGAACGAAAAAAACGAAGAAAGGGAAAAACAAAAAAAATGGAAGCTAAAACCATTCACCGCATAACGTCACCCAATTTCCTCTTCCTTTTTGCCCTTAAACGAACCTAATCTATTCACTTCTATTATGTTTCATGCATGCCTTTATCACACATTCATTGTCTCAACTGTCTTTGACTTCTATTGCTTTCTTCTTCTTCTTCTTCTTCTTCTTCTTCTTCTTCTTCTTCAGCTTTTTCTTCTTTTTCATCAGCTTCTTCTTCTTCTTCTTCTTCTTCTCCTTCTTCTTCTTCTTCTTCTTCTTCTTCTTCTTCTTCTTCTTCTTCTTCTTCTTCTGTTTCATCAGTTTTGTCTTCTTCTTCATCAGCTTTTTCTTCTTTTTCATCAGCTTCTTCTTCTTCTTCTTCTTCTTCTTCTTCTTCTTCTTCTTCTTCTTCATCAGTTTCTTCTTCTTCTTCTTCTTCTTCTTCTTCTTCTTCTTCTCTTTCTTCTTTTTCTTCTTCTCTTTCTTCTTTTTCTTCTTTTTTCTTTCCTCTTTTCCTTTTGCTTCATCTTCCCTTTTTTCTTCTTCTCATTATTATTATTATTATTATCAGTAGACAAGTTTTATTAATAATGTTATGGTTATTATTATCTCGTCGTCATCATCATCATCATCATCATTATTATAATTATTATTATGATAATAATTATAACAACAACAACAACAGCAGCAAGCATTACAATTATAACAATGATAATAATTATGTCAATAACAAAAACAATAACAATAGTAATAATAATATTAATCATTATTATTGTTATTATTATTATTATCTTGAAATATTTTTCATTTTATTATTTTTACATCATTTTGATGGTGCGGTAGTTTTTTTGTTTTTATACAACCTTGTGCTTTTTTAGCATTTGCAACGAGAAGTGTATGTTTTAGAGTGCTTTTCTGGTTGTTTTGTTTGTGTTGCTTCCTTGCCTTTCCTCCCTCTTATCTATTATTCAAGACAAAGGCAAAGATAACCAAAAACAACGGATAATATTATCGAACATAAAAATTGGCACTTGTTTCCATTTCTTCCGTCAGCATTTATTATTCAATAGATTTACGATTGTTTTTTTTTTTATGAGCGACACTTGATAATACATATACATATGTAGGTGTGGGCGTGTGTAGGCGTATATGTATACATGATATCTACAAATATGGCGTGGGGGTGTTTGTGGATGCATGTAT
>NW_026334555.1:0-544 GCF_001194135.2 Octopus bimaculoides
ATGTATATAAAAAACATTTTCAGAATGAGATAAAAACCCAAGACTGTGAAAAATTTTAGAACAGTTATAAATAGAAGGTCTTACAGCTGTTTCCGGGATATTTTATATAACTCTTCATCGGAGACGGTGTGAGAAAGTGGTTAAGCAATAGTTATTCTAGATAAGAAAGTGGGGGAATGAAAACAGACGTGAGATATGCAGGGATATTGCATCTGTAGATCATATTATTCTGCCTTGACGTGTGCGGTGTGTGTATGTGTAGGTGTGAGGATGTGGGGCTGGGAAGTGGTCAGTGCTAGTGTGTGCGTGGTGGTGTGATGTGATGTGATGTGTTGTGTGGTATGGTGGTGTATGATGTAGTGGTATGTGGTGTGGTGTGATGGTGTTGGGAGGTGGGGGAGGCGAGAGTGATATATATATATATATATATAATATATAATATATGTAAAACAGAGAGGAGATAGACTGACAGGAAGACAGGCAGAAAGCTAGATAGCTAGACAGAGATAGATAGATAGATAGATAGATAGATAGATAGATAGAT
>NW_026334556.1:0-233 GCF_001194135.2 Octopus bimaculoides
AATTATAAATAATTTATACCTCTCCCCTCTAAGCTTAAATAATTCTAGGGAAGACATTGATCCTTTTTCAAGAAATTTGAGAGTGTAGATCTAAAGTGGACGATAGGCAATATGTAAAACGTTATTGCATGTCGAGATTGAAACCAAATTTTACTGACTCAATCAACACCAAAAAACTGTATTCTTCTATATGTTGTAAAACATGTAACTCAGAACTTTCCTGCTTCGGCCAT
>NW_026334557.1:0-702 GCF_001194135.2 Octopus bimaculoides
AATCCTCATCTCTTTAATACAATCGACTTCCCTATTTATATAAGATGATTTTACATGAGAAATCATTACTTCTTTAATATATGTTGAGTTTTATTTACTATCAGTTATTTCTAGTATTCACACGAGGCCTCATTTATGAAGGGAGGGGACAGACGTTTATAAAGATTCCAGCTACTTTCGTAATGTACTTCAAACATTTCTTTATATGTATAACGGGAAAAAATGTAACGGGAAAGGCGTAACAGGCACGATGTAGCAAGTTGTTTGTAACACGTAGAGACGTGACAAGTTGGCGAAAGACTGTGCATTGCTTAGATAATATCTCTGGATGCACTGCAAAGAACTGCTGAAAGGTATTTCACACTTGCTGTAGATTTTACTTACGTGGTTATGCAACTGCAACGCATTGGAAGTAAACACAAAATTTAGTTAGATTTGATGGATAATCTATTACCATGGTAGTTGTTAATAGTGAACCATAACTGCGTGCAAGGAGGAGGGTAAATGATGCAAAGCTCGCGAGAAGGTGCCATAGTTAACTGTTAGGAAGTTGCAGAGGAAAGAAAATATTTTTCTCTTGGAATCTCGTATTTATTGCAGTGCTGAAGTCAAGTTAGATCATTGACAATAAACCGGAATGGGTTAACATGATTAAACTCTGTCTCGTCTAAAATGGTGGCGAATTAATTAAAACGAATGAAT
>NW_026334558.1:0-449 GCF_001194135.2 Octopus bimaculoides
CATAACAACATGGGAAAGAAATAAACAGACAGAAAATTATAACAATGATGTTGATAATGATGGTGTACAGGCATGGCTGTGTGGTAAGAAGCTTGCTTCCCAACCACATGGTTCTGGGTTCAGTCCCACTGCATGGCCCCTTGGGTGACTGTCTTCTACTATAGCCTTGGGTTGACCAAAGCCTTGTGAGTGGATTTGGTAGGCAGAAACTGAAAGAAGTCCGTTGTATATATGCATGTATGTATGTATTTGTGTGTCTGTGTTTGACTCCCATCATCGCTTGACAACTGATGTTGGTGTGCTTATGTCCCCATAACTTAGCGGTTCAGCAACAGAGACCTATCGAATAAGTACTAGGCTTACAAAGAATAAGTCCTGGGGTTGATTTGTTCCACAAAAGACCGTGCTCCAGCATGGCTGCAGTCAAATGACTGAACCAAATAAAAGAA
>NW_026334559.1:0-1363 GCF_001194135.2 Octopus bimaculoides
GTGATAGAACCTAAATGTATGAAAAGAGCGGTGGTTGCAGTTGCTAAACGCTTCGTGATATCGATTAAGTAGAGTGGGAGAATTGTATTTTAAAATATGGAACGTCTCCGTTAGGCAAAGCTTGCAATTGGAGCGCTGGCCCTGGTATGGAGTTCCAGAATCTAAGATGGACCATTTTAAGGTGTATTGGGTATTTTTGTTTTTGAGGTGATGAATATGATTGGCTAATGTTGTAGATTTACTGTGTTTGTCGTATCTAAAAGAGTGCATATGTACTGCGTAGCGATGTTTAAAGTTTATAGTTGCACCTATGTATGTAACAGTAGAGTTATGTAATAGATTTCTCACAGTGCATTTATATATTACATTGTATCTCACTGCAGAATCATGAAGACGCTAAAAGTGGACGACAGAACAGAACCGTACTGCCCCACAGTAAAAACATTTTAGACGGAATAATACCAATCGTCAAGGAGAAACTACACGCAAATCTATGGTACCACACCGGGGAGGTCATCACATGTTTCCACACCCTGGAGAACAAAAACTCCTTCTCGTTCCTCCAATTCGATATCAACAATTATTACTCATCTATATCTCCTCAGCTTTTAAATAGGGCCATTCTTTTCGCCAGGAATCTTACTAACATTACACCTTTAGAAATTAACATTATAATCAACGCTCGCAAAACTCTTATAGCTTTCGAGAACAAGCTCTGGTGCCGAGCTAATCAACATACTAATAGCTCTAACAAATTATTTGATGTAACCATGGGTTCTTCCGATTCAGCACAGGCAACGGATTTAGCTGGATTGTACATACTCCACCAATTAAAATCACACTTCCCTAACATCCATGGTGGTCTATATAGGGATGACGCTTTACTTATTACCAAGACTACTAACAAATCTTCCATTGAGAGGACAAAAAAGGATCTACACAAATTTTTCTCAGGTATGAATCTATCAATAACATTTGAAAACGCATACAAAACGGTTAACTTCTTGGACGTTTCTCTGAACCTATCTAACTCGCAACACTCCCCCTATCATAAACCCAACCAGTACCTTAAATACCTCAATATTCAATCTAATCATCACAGATCTAATTTCGATAACATAACCATAGGGATCTCTACCCGCTTATCTGATTTATCCTCTTCTGAAGAAATATTTAACAATCACGCTCCATACTACAACCAAGCACTAGCGGCTAGTGGTTTCTCCCAACAAATAAAATACATCCATAACACCAGACTTAAACAATTTATATCACACATCGCACCCCAAAGACATAACATCAATCAAAACCAGAACCAACCACCCACATATCCAAGCAGACCCCACAATCACACCTATAACAC
>NW_026334560.1:0-227 GCF_001194135.2 Octopus bimaculoides
TATATATGTATATATATACATATATATGCATATATATACATATATATGTACATATATATACGTATACATATGTATGTATATATATATATTCATATATATGTGTATATATATTCATATATGTGTGTATATATATAAATAAATATATATATATATAAACATATATATACATATATATATATAAAAACATATATATACATATACGTATATACGTGTATATATATATATAT
>NW_026334561.1:0-367 GCF_001194135.2 Octopus bimaculoides
GTGGATAAAATGGTGAAACCGTATGGCATATTACCAGCCAATATACGCCACTAGCGCAGAAGGAATATGACAGAGGCCACGACAAGGTTTGTATATTGGGCACTTTGCAACAAGTATGGACTTGACAGAGTAAAAAATCGGTACGACCATAATAAACCCAAAAGCATCATCGAAAATGATAATGCAAAGATCCTATGGAATTTTATGATTCAGTGCGACCATAAAATAGAGAATAGGAAGCCAGACATAGATATATAGCATGCCCAGCTGGCAACAAGGTATGCGATAAGGAAAAGAGAAAAGTCGATAGATATGACAGGTTAGCTTGGGAGGTTAAGCTGTTGTGGTGGATGAAAAAGGGAGTAGC
>NW_026334562.1:0-571 GCF_001194135.2 Octopus bimaculoides
TTAAGGTACAGTGTTAATCTGTTATATATAAGGGAAAGAAATGAATCGTCTGATTTAAGAAAAATTGTATGAATATTACTCAAATTGACGAGGGGTTGATGGGCTTGGAAGAAGTTTTGAAGTTGCCATGGCAGTGGAAGGAGGTTCTGCATTATAAAATACGCATCGGATGAAGGAAGTATAAAACGAACGACACCAGTTTATACGATTTATATTCAATATCTTTGATGCAATCTAGAGAGACATCGGCAGAGATATAAAGAGGAAAGGTAGCGGCAAATAAAGATGCGTGGATATGGACGAAAATGTTATCGTTGTTTTATTTGTAGTAAGAGAGGTAATATTGATACAGATATCTTACCTGAAATTCAAAGGACTTTGCATAAAATACTTGTGCTAAGCAGAATAGGAGGGGAAGCGGTTACTAAAACATCAGAAGGATTCTGTTTAATGAGGTGCTTAATTTTAAGAATAAATACCGTTTTATTTGATCACTTCATGGGCAGTATGTTGGGAAATGATTTTTTAGTAGAATTACGTATAGAAGAAAACTCACGTGGACTAGTTGTTG
>NW_026334563.1:0-268 GCF_001194135.2 Octopus bimaculoides
TATTATATTTAGAAACTTTATCCCAAATTTTATTTTGGTATTTGTGGGAGCAACTAAAGGCGGTGCTGCAGTATGGCCGCAATCAAATGATTGAAACAAGTAAAAGAATAAAAGAATACATATAGAAATATACATATATACATATATATATAAACATATGTATAAACATATATATATATATACAATTATATATATGTATGTATGTATATATATATGTGTGCATATAGGTATATATATATATATATATATATATATATATATATATATA
>NW_026334564.1:0-263 GCF_001194135.2 Octopus bimaculoides
ATTTAAATAAGAGCTAAAAGACGATCCATTGTAAAAACTTTATTATGACCAATGATCATTTCGACGCCTTATCCCGACTAACTCATGTATATTATAAAGTATGGAATATTGTATCTCTTCAGGGTCAGATTTGATTAATTCATAGCAGACAGTAAAAAACAGACAACATTAACAGTTGTCCTAAAATTACAAGTGTATAAACAAGCTGAAAATACATGAAACATATTGACACTGTATAGAATATCGGTCATGAAAACCGTTAG
>NW_026334565.1:0-679 GCF_001194135.2 Octopus bimaculoides
TTTATTAAAGAATTCACAGAAGTCACAATAATTTTCACAAAACTCACAAAGTATTGCATGAACAACCAACAAATCTTGAAAATACGAATTTTGTGATTTTCAGTCGTTTTTTGATACCTTTAGATAGTTTTCATTTTTGCAAAAACCACTATTCATTTTGAAGTCTAGTGGGTTAATATAGGTTAGATGGTTGATGAAAACATTACATTTATCAAAAAGTTCGCCGATTTCACAACCTTTATCACAAAACTCAAACAGACAATTTTTTACTAATAAGCATGAAAAACCAAGAAAACTTGAAAATGCTTATTTCGTAACTTCCAGTCGTTTTTTGACACTATCAGACAGTTTTCATTTTTGATAAATGCACATTTCATTTTGAGATCTACTGGGTTAATATAGGCTATATGGTTGATGAAGACATTATATTTATTAAAGAGTTCACAGAAGTCACAACAATTTTCACAAAACTCTAACTCACAAAATATTGCATGAACAACCAACAAATCTTGAAAATACGAATTTCGTGATTTTCAGTCGCTTTTTGATACCTTTAGATGGTTCTCATTTTTGATAAAAACACATTTCATTTTGAAGTCTAGTGTGTTAATATAGTTTTTCACAAAACTCAAACTCACAAAATTATGCAAATAACCATGAAAAAGCAACAAAACTTGAA
>NW_026334566.1:0-223 GCF_001194135.2 Octopus bimaculoides
TTCCTTCCTTCCTTCCTTCCTTCCTTCCTTCCTTCCTCCCTCCCTCCCTCTCTTTTCCTTCCCTTCTTTCTTAGTTTCTTTCTCCAGTTCTACGCACCTCCTCACCCACACACCTAGACTCTATGCTTCAATTTTCCCTTCCCTCAATTCCTTCATTCTCTCCCCCCTTGACTCACTGCCTCTCTCCGTCTCCCAGTCTCTCTCTCTCTCTCTCTCTCTCTCT
>NW_026334567.1:0-274 GCF_001194135.2 Octopus bimaculoides
TATATATATACACATTAGGTCGTACACTTAACATACACGATTAGCTGTATCTACACATACGTGCCTGCATACATATTGAGATACGCCCACTCATGAATACGGTGACATACATATCAAAGTTCACCTACACAGATTACGTAATAATATGCGCCACCTATCATCGTAGGTTTGGTCCTTCAGTGGTAACCTAGGGTTGAATAACAACGACGATAACATCACCGCAACACGGATTCGTAGTGTCACCACATATAAAGCGCCCGGATGCCCTCCTACA
>NW_026334568.1:0-845 GCF_001194135.2 Octopus bimaculoides
CATAGGATCACGGTTTCGATTCCCAGACCGGGTGTTTTGAGTGTTTATTGTGCAAAAACACCTAAAGCCCCACGAGGCTCCGGCAGGAGATAGTGGCGAACCCTGCTGTACTCTTTCACTACAACTTTCTCTCACTCTTTCTTCCTGTTTCTGTTGTGCCTGTAATTCAAAGGGGTCAGCCTTGTTACACACTGTGTCACGCTGAATATCCCCGAGAACTACGTTAAGGGTACACGTGTCTGTGGAGTGCTCAGCCACTTGCACGTTAATTTCACGAGCAGGATGTTCCGTTGATCGGATCAACTGGAACACCCGACGTCGTAAGCGACGGAGTGCCAAATGCCGGACTGGTAAACAGTACTTACTACCTAATCGTGGTAGAGAACTGTACTAAGTGGCCAGAGGTTTGCAGGTGTCATAAACCAATCTCTAAGACAGCTATAAAGTTCTTATACGAATTGTTTGCGCAGTGCCCTCAACCATTTCTTCTATGCCTCACTTCAAAATTCCACGTTTTGGGCGATCTTTCGATACTAGTACGCAAGAACATCCGGTCTCCCCCTCAGATGCATACAATTCTCAAACTTTAAACAGATAAACACACTATACGATCACGTAATCAGTATAGGGAGGAGATACGCCAATGTGGAGGTGCGCTTCACAACGGAGGAGGAAGCAAATAAAGCACTCCACAGAGGCAATAAGGACAGAGGAATAATGGGTGCTCTTGCCTTCGTACTGCGGCAAACGTGTGGCCAAGGTGCGAGTGAGTAAGGTGCCAACCGAACTGAAACTTTAAACACATAAACGCACTATACGATCATGTAATCAGTATGCGTGCGCGC
>NW_026334568.1:1456-2508 GCF_001194135.2 Octopus bimaculoides
AATAAGGTCGATGGGGGAACAAGTTCATCTCCACAATCACGAACTGTTGCCATGGCAAACCACTCAGGAAGGCAGAGGAGTCTCTACGTGGTAGATAGACCTACTAGAAATAGCAGCCAAATCTTCCTCAAATCACACCTTACTCTCTTATCTATGTATATATATATATTTGTATGAGCCAGTCAAGAAGCTATGCGGTAAGACCCTATGGAAGAGGGGCCTAAGGATTCTACCTCCAGGATCCTCCTACGAATAGTGGGTGCAAGAGATGGGTAGTAATCATGTAGAGAGACAAGGAAATAACATTTATCTTATAAAAGGATTTTATCAGTGCTTCGACATTGCTTAATTCATTCCTTGATTTTCTTAACACTCTTAAAGGTGTCCAAAAATCTTTCTGCCTGCCCGTTTGACCTCGGAGGGGTGGCGTGAAAATATGCTTTATCGCATGCCTTTTACAGAAGTTCTTGAATTAATTCCCAGAGAACTGCATTCTGTTGTCTGAAACTAGCATGCCAGGGACACCGCACTGCGCAAACAATTCATATAAGAACTTTAGAGCTGTCTTAGAGTTTTGTTTATGGCACCTGCAAACCTATGGCCACTTAGTACAGTTCTCTACCACGATTAGGTAGTAAGTGCTGTCTACCAGTCCGGCATTTGGCACTCCGTCGCTTACGACGTCAGGCGTTCCAGTTGATCCGATCAACGGAACAGCCTGCTCCTGAAATTAACGTGCAAGTGGCTGAGCACTCCACAGACACGTGCACCCCTAACGGGGAAAGGGGTTAATTGTTTACTTTAACAGCCGGCCACCAAAACAGAACAAAATGTGTAATTTTGAAGTGAGGCAGGGAAGAAATGGTTAAAAGATGGGAGGAATTGGGGTGGCAGGGAGATAGGGGCGAGGTGAGTATGGTGTGCATATGGTTGACATCCGCCCCTTTCCTGAGACTGCAAATGAACCTGAAACTACAAATACACACATACATACACACATGTGTTGTGTGTTGGCACTCCGTCACTTACGACGACGTGGGTTCCAGTTGATC
>NW_026334568.1:3912-8218 GCF_001194135.2 Octopus bimaculoides
CTCCATTTCAATTTGACTATTTCTTTTCTCTGCATTATTAGCAAGTACCGAGCGAGATCGTTGCCAGTGCCCCTAGACTGGCTCTTGTGCGGGTGGCACATAAAATACACCATTTTGAGCATGGCCGTTGCTAGTACCGCCTGACTGGCCTTCATAGGATTTTCGAGCGATATCGTTGCCAGTGCCCCTGGACTGGCTCTTGTGCGGGTGGCACATAAAATACACCTTGTTTTTTTTCTTTTAATACAAAACTGTGGGTGCCACCCTCTTTGAGTAATCCACCTTTTTGATGACTCCACTCTTTACGAGTGTGTCCAACTCTTTACAATTTCAATTGCTGTGAACGGTACTTGTCTGTTTGCTTTAACCCTTTAACATTTGAACCGGCCATATCCGGCCCAAATATTCTACTTGTTTTATGCTCAAACCAGCCAGGTCTGGAATTTTACACCTACCTTACAATGTCAAACTAAAAATATGCAATCACATCATCAAAATTTCAAAACTTGAGGTAATGCATGATTAATTCAAAGCAATGTGAATAAATAAGCATTACTTTTGACAGAATAGTCTGAATGCTAAAGCGTTAAATACAGATAGAGCATCTTCATTTACTTCGGAATAGCCTTCCATTTTGCTCCATAGACCTAAATCCTCTGGGAACACTTACAGGAACATTTTTTTTACAATTTCTTTTCTTCAGTTCTTCTGAAGACTTGTTTTTTAATGGGACAATCATTTATTGTTAATGCAGTTAAAGATTTACAGGAAGGTGCCATAAATTGAACAGTTCTAACCAATCTCTGCCAAGCAGATTGTATTATCCACAACGAATAATTTTGCTTTGTGTGTCTCTCCTCAAACTTTGACAGCAATACATGTTTTGCCCATGAAATGTCATTTATCGCCCATTACACCTCGTCCCCTTCAGTGGGGGACTGTCACATTAAGTTGACAGTATACAACTATTTCATCATATCACTACTGCATAAATCTCTCTGAGAGATTTAGAAATGTATCATTTCCTAAAAAATAATGGCTTGCTTTACAAGGACCTGGGGTTAAAAGTTTTATTTTCTGTTTATGGGCTTAAAAAATCCTGGACGACATCAAGTAAACACTCAGTATGAAGGAATAGGGTTAAAATTCCTGTAAATGTCTGTAGAATACAAATCTCAGGTCAATCCAACAATCGTTATGTAGAATTTTAAGAAATTCAAAGTATTAACAAGAATCGATGATTCGTATAAAGAAAAACATATTTTTTAGATGACACCTTCATCCAAGATTTGGCCCCTGTGCTATCTGCCCAACTACAAAAATTCAACTCGGTACACATAGCAACATTACGTCACCATTACTTTATCTCAACTGGTCCAGCTCTGTTTAATGCCATACTAAAATATGTCAAAACGGATCCCATAAAATTCAAATGTTCACTGGACAAATTTCTTTAAAAAATCCTGGACCAACCTCCTACACCAGGATATGTCTCCAACAAAAATAACTCTTTGCTAGGGTGGGCTATGATGCCCCATATATGACTAAAAAACTGACCGAAACCTATCAAAGTTATACATACATATATTACATGAAAAGTAATATTCCTAAGATTATAAACCTGGAAAAGTACAGGACAAGTGATTACACCTGGAAAAGTATAGGACAAGCTATTACTTCTAGTAAAGAATAAGAAACTTTTTACTTAAAATATTGCAGCAAAGAATGCCAGTTCTTCTAATTTATCACTCTTTACAGTTCTCATCTTTTAAATTTATTGTACAAAACCGTTCAGTTAATTTGTAAATTTGTCTAATTAGTCACTTTTTTTTCTGTATTTAAGGTAGTAAATTAGCCAAATTCTACTTCTTCCCTGGCCTCCTCTGCATCGAAGAGGCCAGGGAATAGAAGAAAGAAGACATACACCCAACACCAGAGCTGAAGACACCTCCGAAAGGAGGGGCCCCGCCACGTCAAAACGGTAGAGGAGTAGGGGCCGAAACCGGACGTGGTTCCTCCTGATGATGTCTTGAGCTAACTGGATCCTATAAAGGAGCTGTTGTGGTAGCAGACCACGAAACATGGTTGAAATTCCTCAGTAGAGTGTTATTTGTAAACTATAATAAAATCAGTTTTAATATTCAAATTTTAATTTTAGCTGCAATATTTTAAGTAAAAAGTTTCTTATTTTTACTTTACTTGAAGTAATAGTTTGTCCTATACTTTTCCGGGTGTAGTAGCTTGTCCTGTACTTTTCCAGGTTTATAATCTTAATGTGACTTTTCATGCTTGCATTTTCCCATGTAATCCATGATTTTTCCAGGCATTGCAATAAGATAATTAATAATGTGTCAATTATTAATTTTTTTTCATGTTTAATTTAAATATATGTTGTATTTGAATTATTTGATATTACCCATCCACACCAAATTAATGGCAGGAGTTTTTACCATCTTGTTGGTTGCACCACGACGCACCGAAAGTTACAAACAACAAGACCCCAGAACCATCAGTTACCAGGCTCACCTAAAGTAAACTAGATTTTGAGTTGGTGATAGTAGCACTGACTGTTGCTAATCTAGATCTATCGATAATTATTCAATACAACAGTAATTATAAAAGCATATCAGATATACACAAGTTAAAATTACCTACATCTCATTAATATAAATTTGATTTCCAAAAAACCCTTTTTAATTAATTTTGAAATTTAAAAAGTAAATTTAGAATATAAGCACTTTTAACCAATACCTTTTTTCGACAGCCTTACTACATGCCTTCAGGTCTGCCCATAGAGATACAGCCAAAAATGATTATATTCCTGCCCCAATAAATTTAGATGTACATATCTGAAGCATATAAAGCATTAATGAACTAGCCTGATTAAATAATTAATTAAAAAGAAAAGGAAAAGCAAGTTAATTAAAGCTGAAAGAGAAAATTAATAATAAAAGTTAAACTTACCTTAATTCAACAGTATATTAAAAATAAACAGTATACCTGTTGTAACTTGGTAGACTGTAGTCCGATGATATTTCGGAATTAGAATTCCATCTTCAGATCTTATTTACTGGAATCTCTGCTATAAGACTCCAGTAAATAAGATCTGAAGAAGGAATTCTAATTCCGAAATATCATCGGACTACAGTTTACCAAGTTACAACAGGTATACAGTCCATTTTTTTGTTCTATATATTGCATTGTTATACCTTCCTAAACTTTTTATTCTTTACAAACAAATACACAATGCTTCAAGTGAACTACAATACTCTCCTCTTAAAAATAACTTTTCATTTTAGAAATATATTCTTAAAATTAATTAAAAAGGTAATTCTAAAATTAAAGAATAATTTCAAAATAAAATTAGCTTTTTAGAAATTTTGAAGAACATACAATAGCAACAAGCCCAGTAAGAAGAGAAAGAGAATGAGAAGTGAAGAATAAGAGCAATTATAACAAACAATAAATTAAATATACAACTATTTCTTTGCTTGGAGCGTGACTCCCTTTTTAACCTCATAAGTTTTGTTCTACTAATTTTTCTTAAATGCAACTAACGATTCTGAATTCCTCACACATTTTTGTACCATTTAAGCCTAAGAAAAGAATACTTTATTTTTAAAATTAAAAAATTTATGATAATTGAAAATGAACACCTGCTTTACTACCCACCTTTAGGCCTCCCCTATTTTGATGTAACTTTTTTTCTACTGACGTAAACCTCAAACTATTTACGCCAAAATGTAGCTGAGGAGGTGTCCTCTTTAAAACTATTAACAGTTTGCAATTTAGCTGAGAACTGAATTAGTTGTGAAGTTAGGGAGCTGCTGCGATTGATGAAATGGCAGATGATAGTATATGACACTACAGTCAAGCTTCACTGGGCATAACTACAGAGTTGTCGCCACCGACTTTGGAAGGTCACATACCACGATTTTCACTAGGGTGTTAGGGTTTTAGGGTCAGGGTTACGGTTAGGATTAGTGTTATGGTTTTAGGGTTGGGAAAGAAAGCAACCGGTTTAAAATGACAGCAACAGACTGCGGCAATTCACCACATTCCAGAAGCTACTTTGAACATAATGCAAAATGGTGCATCAACATCTTCTGCCCAATCTGATAGAATTCTTGGCAAAACTGTGTAGCAACAGATCGCCAGCAATTGCTTCATCACAAATTGCCGTCCTAGCTCCTCCAGAAAGGGATTACCCTGCTATGTATAATCAGGGCAGCGCAAAAAGTTGTTTTGCACAAGCATTTCTATAGCCAATTACATGGATGAAATTTACGTACGCTTAATGTTACGC
>NW_026334568.1:11034-11730 GCF_001194135.2 Octopus bimaculoides
TGTATACGAGTGCATACGGGCTCGTATACAGGGAATGTGTGCATGCGTTCGTATTCATGTGTGCGTGTGTGTGTGTGTTTCAGAAACATAGACAAACAAGCGGAAAGACAGATATACAGATAAAAACATTGAGACATACAACACATACATACACACATACACACACATACATACACACACATATACATACATATATACACATAATACATATATATTCATACACACACATGCATACATACATACACACACATACATACATATACACATACATACATACATACATATATATTCATACACACACATGCATACATACATACATACATATATACACATACATACATATATATACATACACACACACACATATGTATACCCACATGCACACACAGACATGCATATACATACACATACATACACACATACATTCATACACACACACACATATACATGATATATACATGCGTACATACAATACGAAGAAACTGTGTTTCAGTACCCTCTGCCAGTTAGTTGTTGTTGTTGTTGTTGTTGTTGTTGTTGTTGTTGTTGTAGAGGCAGCGAAATATCAGGGGGTCAAAGGGGCAACGTCTGCCATATTGTTGTTAGGGTATATATAGCCTTTGTCTTCTCTTTCAGGCACTTCTGGAAGTGATTACACACACACACACACACACACACACACACACACACACACAC
>NW_026334569.1:0-336 GCF_001194135.2 Octopus bimaculoides
TATATATATTTGTATACACATGCATCACTCTTTCGGTCTTTCTCTCCCTCTCTTTATACCTATCTGTCTATATATTACATGTGAGTGTATGTATATGTATAAGCATGCGTGAGGAGAATTTCAGTTTTCATTTATTTAAAAATGCTAACTAGGAACTTTCGAAACTTACAGGAATGACTTACATATTTACTTCTATGTTGTGTTTAGTCTTTACTCACCGGGTTAAAGTCCATGCTTCAATCATCTTCCGTTATATGTTCAAATAATGATTTAATAAACTTTATCCTTCGGAACTCTACTAATTAAATATAATAAAGATACACGTACTCAATACGC
>NW_026334570.1:0-222 GCF_001194135.2 Octopus bimaculoides
CACTAGACCAATAGCCAATATAGCATTAATGATATTTTTATGGTGCTATCTTGAAACAGAAATTAGATACCACATCGTTTCAACTTATTGCTTTCTTTGATTTTTTTTTTTAAATCAGGTTTTAATAATTCTGTCATCATAGTCATCATCATCGTTATCACCCCTCCATCATTATCATAGTCACCCTCATCACCATCATTATCATCGTCGTCGTTGTTGTCA
>NW_026334571.1:0-645 GCF_001194135.2 Octopus bimaculoides
TATATATATATATGTATGTATGTATGTATTTGTATTTGTACGGCGAGTTTCTTTCAACTGGTCAGTTTATAGAACAGTGAATTAAAAAGAAATACTTTTTTGTAAATTTGAAAATGCATGATTAGTATAATAAATGATTTTGTTTAATTGCATTCTTTTATTCTTTTATTTGTTTCAGTCGTTTTGACTGTGGCTATGCTGGAGCACCGTTTTAGTCGAGCAAATCGACCCCAGTACTTATTCTTTGTAAACCTATTACTTATCTTATCGGTTTCTAAAGTTACGGGGACGTAAACACACCAGCATCGGTTGTCAAACGATGGTGGGGAGACAAACAAACACACACAAACATATACATATATACGACGGGCTTCTTTCAGTTTCTGTCTATGAAATCCACTCACAAGGGTTTAGTCAGCCCGAGGCTATAGTAGAAGACACTTGCCCAAAGTTCCACGCAGTGTGACTGAACCCAGGACCATGTGGTTGGGAAGAAAGCTACTTACCTCACAGCCACTCCTGCACATTGTTTGAAATAAACTAAAACCCGTTTTTATTGCCACTGTTTTGTTTATATTTCCCAAGCTTTCTTTGTCTGCAACAATTTTAGGGTGCACACACACACACACACACACACACACACAC
>NW_026334572.1:0-364 GCF_001194135.2 Octopus bimaculoides
ATATATATATATGTATATATATATATATGTGTATATACATATATATGTGTGTGTGTGCACATGTGTATCTTTGTATATATATATAAAACATTTTTTTATGTATATATGTGTGTATCTATTTGTATAACTGTATGCTTCTTTCGTTAACACACATCTCTCCATGCCAGCCGAAGTTAGACTGCGATTTATTTGCGGCAGAATTTTACAGGCCGATGCTCATCCTGTTAAAAAATCTTACCTGTTTTCAAGCAGCATACATATATATATACATATATATATCTATATGCATATGCACATATATATTCATTTATGTGCATACAAGTTATATATGTATGTATGTATATGCATATGTTCATATATATAT
>NW_026334573.1:0-400 GCF_001194135.2 Octopus bimaculoides
GAGGTGGTCAAACTCTGTTTAAGGAGTAGACAACCACCATGTATGTATAATACATGCATAATATATACATACATATATACATACATATATACATACATACATACGTATGTATGTATGTATGTATGTATGTATAATACATGCATAATACATACATACATATATACATACATACGTATGTATATTATATGCATGTGCGAATGTATGCATACACATACATACATACATAAATGCGTGCATACATACACACACACGCATACATATAAACATACATACAAACGTACGTACATGTAATATACATACATGCGTATGTATGTATGTATGCTCGTACACGCATACATAAATACATGCATACATGCACACTGTTATGTCTCAAGCTACTGCTATCTAGCACCTTCGGATG
>NW_026334574.1:0-279 GCF_001194135.2 Octopus bimaculoides
TCAAACGATGAAATGATCGAACGAAGGAACAAAAGAACGAACGAACGAACATACGTATGTTCGTACGTACGTACGTACGAACGAACGAACGTACGCACGTACAAACGTAAGGACGAACGAACGAACGAAAGAACGAACGAACGAACGTACGTAGGAACGAACGAACGTGCGTAAGTACGTACGAAAGAACGATCGTACGTACGTATGAACGAACGATCTAACGATCGACCGAACGATCGAACGAACGAAAGAAAGAACGTACGTACGTAATAACGTTCG
>NW_026334575.1:0-250 GCF_001194135.2 Octopus bimaculoides
CTATCAATCTATCTATCTATCTATCTATCTATCTGACTGTTTGTCTGTATGTCTGTCTGTTGGCCTATGTATGTATGTACCACCATTCTCCTATTAAGGTGGAACAAAAACTTCTTATGATAGCATGGAGTTGTAATATTATTGATAACTTCTTACATCTGATTAAGATAAGGAAAACCGTTCAGCTATGTATATGTAAGCAAAAATTCAGATTCAGGTGAATATGGTACTTAAGTTGAGGCACCAGAAT
>NW_026334576.1:0-336 GCF_001194135.2 Octopus bimaculoides
TATATATTGCGAGGCTAAACCAGTGTAAAGCTCAGTGTACATTTGCTTCAGAAGCAAGTATTAGTCGAGTATGGAGTGATAATAAGAAAATGAGATTGCAAAGGAATAAACGATTATATTATGAACGTCATTAGCTTATAGCCGTTTCTGCTAAGAGATGCTGTGTACTCATATTTGAGCTCTTGAGTAACACCGTATGGCTTCATCGGAGCCTTGAATATGAAGTGCAGTTTATTTGAGAAAAGAATTACATTTATACGTACATACTCCCACACACCCACATATATCTCTTTCTTTTACTCTTTTACTTGTTTCAGTCATTTGACTGTGGCCATG
>NW_026334577.1:0-231 GCF_001194135.2 Octopus bimaculoides
ACTTCCGCAGTAATGACTCGAGAGTCAATACATACAGAAGGGAGGAGAGATGACACCCTTGGCGAACCGAACGCGAGATGTTGAATGGTTCCGATAGATGTCCGTTCACCCATATGAGCGAGCAGATGCTGCTGTATAAAGCAGCTATCCACCCGCGGAAGACCGGACCAAAGCCAGCTGACAGGTATCGATGGTCGACTCTATCGAAGGCTTTAGACTGATCTAAATTGA
>NW_026334578.1:0-212 GCF_001194135.2 Octopus bimaculoides
AGTGCTACACAAACTAAAATTCTAGCAAGAGGTTTAAAGTTTACTCCAACCCCTTGCAGATCGCACCCAAATGAAATTAAGGATAACACTATGGATTTCTGCCGAAAATTACGCCTCACAGAAACACTTCACAGCTACACCAGCGAAGATGAGTCTATAGTAAAAAAACAAAAGTGAATGCTGTCCTACAAAGGGCAGAAATAAAGCATATG
>NW_026334579.1:392-494 GCF_001194135.2 Octopus bimaculoides
CATACCTGTACGTATATATGCATATACTCATTTACTGTTTGTTTTTACATACATACATACATATATACATACATACAAGCATACATACACACACATACACAC
>NW_026334580.1:0-246 GCF_001194135.2 Octopus bimaculoides
TCTCCTGCTCTCTCTGCCATTCTCTGTACATCGGACAAACGGGACACCGCGTGGCTGACCGGTTCATGGAACACCTGTGAGACATCCGCCTTGGCAATGACACCCTGGTGTCACGCCATTTCCACTCTACCGGTCACCCTTTGCAACATGTGTCAGTGTTCGGATTGTCCTTGCACAGGGGCCATCCGGTCTCTCATTTGCGCCGTGAACAGGGATTAATCTTCTCTCTTCACTCCTTTGTGCCAC
>NW_026334581.1:0-267 GCF_001194135.2 Octopus bimaculoides
TCACTAGTGATCACTCCAAACACCATGATGATGACTGGATGTTTGATTTTGTCACTCTCAGTATTTCCAAATCCCCTCCACTGTCCTCAGATTGACACCTAAACACTCTGAAATGTTCGTATTGGAGCTTCTGGCATGAATGCCAAGCAGTACAGCATGTCATTTCCAAATTTCTGGCAGAGTGGATTGCGTCATGGTGCTGTTTTTCTCACAGACAGTACCCAACTAACCCTACTATACTGTGTAGTCAACAAAATCAAAAACAAA
>NW_026334582.1:0-272 GCF_001194135.2 Octopus bimaculoides
TTATTATTATTATTATCAAGGCGGTGATCCGGCAAAATCGTTAGTGCACTGGGCGAAATGCTTAGCGGTATTTCGCCCGTCGCTAGTTTCTGACTTCCAAATCCGCCAAGGTTGACTTTGCCTTTCATCCTTTCAGGGTCGATAAATTACGGACCAGTTGAACACTGGGGTGGATGCAATCGATTAGTCCCTTACCACAAAATATCAGGTCTTGTGCCTTTAATAGCAAGGATTATTATTATTATTATTATTATTATTATTATTATTATTAT
>NW_026334583.1:0-750 GCF_001194135.2 Octopus bimaculoides
TAATAGTTCTAGATGGGCTGTGATTTTCATATTTTCAGCCATTCAGTTTGAGGGAGAACTTTGTTATGAAGTATTGTTCAATATTTTTTCTGAAGGAGGTGTCATTCCTTGTGCAATTATAGAAGGGAAAGATCTTAAATTTTCCTTCTCTACATGCTTCTAAGTGTTTACTCAGTGGAATCTTTCGTAGTTCCTCCTATCGGACATGTTGTCGGTGAATTCTGGTTCGTTGGCATAAAGAATTTCCAGTTTCTCCTATATAATTTCTCCTTGCATGCGGGACAGGTTATGCAGTATATTACGTTCCGCGTCTTGTAATTCATGTCTGCATTTACTTTGAATGTGTGCCCACTCTTAAATTTTATTTGTTTGTTCCCCTCTATATATTTGTAGATGGGGTTACTGCAGATCCCACATCTACCACCTCCACACTCTTTCACAAAGAATTCATGAGCATCATCATCATCATCATCATCATCATCATCATCATCATCATCATCATCATCACCATAATCCTAATTCCTATTTTCATCACAATCCTTATCTTTACCCAAAGCCGTCATGAACATCATCACCATCATTATTATCATCATCATCACTATCATCATCATCATCATCATCATCATCACCATCATCATCATCGTCAGGATCATGAACATTATCATTACCACCACAACCGCCACCGCCACCACCACCACTACCACTACTGCCGACGCCGCCGCCACCACCACCGCCACCGCCACCACAACC
>NW_026334584.1:0-176 GCF_001194135.2 Octopus bimaculoides
ACGAACGAAGTCACGTAAGTACGAACGAACGAACGATCGATCGAACGAACATAATTACGTACGTATGTACGAATGAACGAACGTACGTAAGTACGAACGAAGGAACGGTCGTACGAACGGTGAAAAGAACGAACGAACGTACGTACGAACTAACGAACGAAGGAACGAACGATCTA
>NW_026334584.1:187-310 GCF_001194135.2 Octopus bimaculoides
AACATACGCACGTACGTACGTAGGAACGAGCGAACGAATGACCGCAAGATGAAACGAACTTAATTACGTACGGACGAACGAAAGAATGGTTGAACGAACGTACGTACGAACAAACGAATGATC
>NW_026334584.1:320-473 GCF_001194135.2 Octopus bimaculoides
TACGAACAAACGAATGATCGAAGGAAGGAACGTACGAATGAACGTACGTAGGAGTGATCGAACGAACGAAGGAACGATGGAGGGAACGTACGTACGTACAATTGATCGAACGAACGAAAGAACGAACTAACAAATGAACGTACGTACTTACGA
>NW_026334585.1:0-290 GCF_001194135.2 Octopus bimaculoides
ACATACATACATACATACGTACATTACGTAAGTACGTACGTACGTACATACGTACATACATACACACATACGTACGTACATTACGTACATTACATACATACATACGTATGTATGTACGTATATACCTATGTACGTATGTACGTATATATATACTTCCGTACGTACGTAATGTACGTATGTACATACATACATACATACATACATGCATACGTACATACGTATGTATGTATGTATGTATGTATGTACGTATGTATGTACGTATATACGTATGAACGTACGTACGTAATGTA
>NW_026334585.1:412-559 GCF_001194135.2 Octopus bimaculoides
TGTATGTATCTGTGTACGTATGTACGTATGTACGTACGTACGTACATACGTAAATATGTACATTCGTACATTTATACATACATACATATACACATTACGTACGTTCGTACATACGTACATATGTAAATACAAACATACATACGTACA
>NW_026334586.1:0-802 GCF_001194135.2 Octopus bimaculoides
GAACCATGTGGTTGGGAAGCAAGCTTCTTACCACACAGCCACTCCTGCGCTCATAGCCATTCATGCCTCTAGTGTATAATATATATATGTCTAGTAAAAGCATGAAACTATTAGTAGCTCTTCGGTTACGTATTAAACATATATATAATGGAACAAAGACGCAATAGAGGACAATAAAACATCCAGACAGATAGAGGATATAAAGGCGGACAGGACAAGCAACATTTAGAGGGACAGACAAAAAAGGACGGGTCATTTGTGGCCTTCTTTCATCATTTAAGATACCAGATGTCCTTACAGTTTCGGGCAGTTACACTTGAGACTGTTCGATCTGGTTACTGCCAAAAAAGTCTAAGCTAAGAGCATTAGATTTTTTGTAAGAAAGGAAGCGAATGACGCAACATATACATAAACATATATATATATATATATATAAATTCACATATGAAAAGAGTGAGATATAGTGGGGGGAAGGATTGTTGTCATGTCGACAAAGCTGGAAATCCAACAACCAACTATTACATGCACACTAGAAAAATAAAGAAGCTTCATTTAGAAAATAAATAACAACGTACAACAGATTTCCGCCATTTTGAAACTCCTCATCTTACACCTGCTTCGTACTTTGGTATTGATACATAAAACTTCATATCCTTGGAGTCAGTTTTCCCATTGTGTGTTAGTTTTTAAGAAGTCATTAATGATTCATCCTAATGTTCTCAGTTACTTCATTTGTTTGCACGAGAAAATAAAAGTGAAAACAATAATAATAATAATAATAATAATAATAATAATAATAATA
>NW_026334587.1:0-299 GCF_001194135.2 Octopus bimaculoides
CAACACACGAAATCACATAAAAAATCTTGCAAACCAAATCCAAAAATGAAGTATTGTATGTGTTTTCTGTTTTCATAACTGTATACCTACTTTTGGACCTGTATATTCTATCTTAAATTCAATTGTGGTAGGTTTCCCACATTTTATTGTAATAAATTCTCATGAATCTCCATATTTTGTTTCAGTTCTGCTGTGGGGCACCTCTTTCATGTCTCCTTTGCTATAGCCTTGGGCTGACCAGAGGCTTGTGAGTGGATTTGGTAGATGGAAACTGAAAGAAGCCCACATATATATATATA
>NW_026334588.1:0-261 GCF_001194135.2 Octopus bimaculoides
TTACAAATATTGACAACACGTGCTATTTTCAGGATATTGACGACAAAATATGCGGTCACGCACAAAATCACAGCTTCCAAATTCTGTTTCTTGACTGAGTGAAAATGATCAAAGTTTAAACCCCTATAACTTCTTAAAAACATTTTTCTGGTAAAAAATGAAATAACTCCAGCAATTCAGTTAGGGCAAGTGTATTATTGTGACAAATTTTAAAATTTTCGGTAAACTTTAATTTTTGGAACCGCTGGCAACCAAACAGAA
>NW_026334589.1:0-472 GCF_001194135.2 Octopus bimaculoides
CGAACGAAGTTCCGTAGCTCTTGGTTCGATCGAACGTACATACGTTGAGGCCAAGTCCAACGAACGAAGTTCCGTAGCTTTCGGCTCGAACGTACGTACGTTCGGTCCAAGTACAACGAACGAAGTTCCGTTGCTCTAGGTTCGAACGAACGTACGAACGTTCGGGCCAAGAGCAACGAACGAAGTTCTGTAGCTGTTGGCTCGAACGAACGTATGTACGTTCGGGCCAAGAGGATCGACCGAATTTCCGTAGCGCTTGGCTCGATCGAACGTACGTAAGTTCGGTCTAAGAGCAACGAACGAAGTTCCGTAACTCTTGGCTACGACGAACGTACGTACTTTCGAGCCAAAAGCAACGAACGAATCTCCGTAGCGCATGGCTCGGACGAACGTACGTACGTTCGGTCCATGAGCAACGAAAAACGTTCCGTAGCTCTTTGCTCGAACGTACGTACGAGCGTTCGCGCCAATT
>NW_026334590.1:0-640 GCF_001194135.2 Octopus bimaculoides
GATAGATAGATAGATAGATAGATAGATAGATAGATGGATACATATATACATACATACATACATACATACAACCATACATATATACACACGCACATATATCACCGAAATGGCAGCTGCTAAAAGAATCGCCGCAAAATACGAAAAGAATATAATAAAATATATTCGTTTGAATAGCATAAGAAAATGGTAAGATTCCACATGATGACGACTACAACACATAGATGGAGAACAAAAGAATATCTTATATGGAATTTAGGTTTTTACTGACATGTCTGTTGGACAATTTCAGAAATCAATTATTCGAGGAATTTTTAGCTGAATTAAAAAATTTTTTAAAGGGAGATGTGATTTTAGCGTTGGTTTTAGGTTTAAATATACATCTTTGTATTACGACAGAGAATAAGAAGTCCGGAAGAAGCAACAGAGAATTCTTGTAGAAAATTAGAAAAAGGGAAAATTTTTGAAAACTGTTTGATACGATACCACTAGAATAATATAGGCTAAAGAATATGTGTATATAGATACACAAATATGTGTATGTGTGTGTGTGTGTTTGCGTGTACATTTATATATATAAGATAAAAGATATATATTCACTTTTACTCTTTTACTTGTTTCAGTCATTTGACTGCGGCCATGC
>NW_026334591.1:0-216 GCF_001194135.2 Octopus bimaculoides
TACATACATGTGGAATATTGAATGACGCTAGATTTGGCACAAAGTATGACATATGTGATATGATTTATTTTCTACTTGTGATTTAATATTTTCACCTAGTTCTAAAGTGAAAAAATATGTTTACTCGTAGTGACGAAAAGTTTTATGATACCGATATATACACAGTCACACACAAAGCTAGTCTTATGCATACATGCATACATACATACATACATA
>NW_026334592.1:0-1171 GCF_001194135.2 Octopus bimaculoides
AATAGGTTAAGTGACGGAGATACAAATTGCAAAATATCTAAGCTGTAAATTTTAAACATTTTACAAGAATTGTATTCATTCATTTTACACAGTAAATTCCGGCTACACAGTATTAAACGAAAACATTTCTAACCTGGAATGTATGCTGAATCACATAAGATAACATTTTTTATTTTCATTTGAAAATATTGGTTTCAAATTTTGACATAAGGCCAGCAAGTTTGGTGGGGAAGATTACATTGACCCCAGTGCTTAACTGGTGCATATTTTATCAATCCCGTAAAGATTAAAGGCAAAGTCGACTTCAGCGAAATTTAAACCCAGAGCGTTAAAACGGACGAAGCGTCGTTAGGCTTGTTGTTCGGCATGCTAACAATTCTGCTAGCTCACCGCCTTATTTTCACTTGAAAACATTACCTAGTACTTCCTCAGAATTTCTTCAGAGCAGCATAAAAAGGCTAATGATGTCAACTCACATTGACCTTGAAATTAAAAAAACGAATGCTCGTAAGTTTTCTGGCAACAATGTCGGAGATCACAATTTTCTTTTTTTTTGCCTGGTGTGATGTGCGTGACAAAAATATGAATGTGACGTGGGTGACAGAAATGTTTCGTGTTAAAGATAACGCTGCGTAGACCTGGAAGAAATTGTCCCAATATCACTATCTGGTCGAAAATTAACCAGTTCAACATAATAATGATTTTTCTGGGCACTCTGAACAATTTTTAAAAGCTCATTTTTATTTGGTTTAACTTTCATGAGAATGGCCTAACAGTACTTGACTGGTACTTTATTTTACCAACCTCGAAAGGATGAAAGGCAAAACTGAAATCGAGGTGGATGGAACTCAGAAACACAGCAAAGTATCTTGTTATGGTATTTAGTTATATCTATTAATAATAAACAAAGACATTCCATAACAGATAAAACCGAGATAGCGTTTTAAAGAGTACAATAGAAATACGCAGACCTTTCATAGTTCAACTCAGAAATCTGATAAATGCAAGGAGCTACCCAGATTCTTAAGGAGTAACAAAAGACAAGGTTAAATAGAAAAAGGGTGGTGGGGTCATGATGTTTCCATCTTCTGACTCTCTTTCTACCTTTTTCCTTTTTATTTATGAAGAATTTTTCTCAAAAGATAACCTACTTTATCACACCCACCCATAT
>NW_026334592.1:1354-2337 GCF_001194135.2 Octopus bimaculoides
ATATATATATAAATCTCCACGCCGAGAGAGAGAGAGAGAGTCATTTAGAAACGTTTGCCGTTAAATACACAAATGTGTCTACTACCACCGCTGCTCCTGTTACTACTACTACTACTACTACTGTAAACAGTAACGATATCCACAAAGTGCTCTACTACCTCCACTGCTACTACCACTATCAACATTACTATTAACAGTAGTAGTGTTGTTGTTGCTGTTCGTGTTGTTTGTATTGTCACCCCAATATCACTCACAACCATTTATAATGTTTCACTGTAATCAACATTAGACAAACCTCAGGATTCCACAAGGGCGTTCGACTATTGTATTGCCGTGGTCGTGACGGGGAGGTGACAATTATTTCACTCCCTAAACCAGCACAGAATTGCCGGGTAATTTTCAAACGAGAATACCTTAGCAGATTTTCGGAATAGCTCACCTATAAAAGTTAGATTTTCTTCTTTTTGACGGAGAATTTTCAAATTTTTTTTCCTCACCACATACTTGCAAATGATTGGTGGTGGGGAGCATTTTATGAAAAAAGAAATTTTTAAAGTTTATATATCACCCCTCTCCACTTTCCGGATTGATTTTGCCCCCCCCCCCCTGTATTACGCATTTAAAAACAATGGGAGTCGTCTTTACGGTAAACACACACATATATATATGTACGACGGGCTTCTTTCCGTTTCCGCCTACCAAATTCACTCACAAGGCTTTTGTCGGCCCGAAGCTATAGTAGAAGACACTTGCCCAAGGTGTCAAGCAGTGGGACTGAACCCGGAACCATGTGGTTCGTAAGAAAGCTACTTACCACAGCCATTCCTGTGCCTACTTACCACACAGCCACTCCTGCGCCTGCATGGTAAAAAATATATAGAGATAGATTGATAGTGAAACATAAAGAATGGGAGATTTGTCTATCTCAAAGTTGAGTTATTCCTCGTGGCAAAACATATATTTTTATTATTACTTACGAATGA
>NW_026334592.1:2912-3755 GCF_001194135.2 Octopus bimaculoides
GGATTTATCATTGAAGGACTAAAATTCATCGTACAAAATAGCCTTTTTTAACTTCAGCAACAAAAGCTACTGACAAAAATCTGGGACTGCGATAGGAACGCGTGAAGCCTCCACTTTTGCTAACATTGTCATGGCGTACTTAGAGGTCTAAATATACGAACACGCTAGACTGAAATTTGGCGACAGCTGCCAAAATTACTTACTCGCTAACTGGAAACATTACCTGGAAAATTGTCTCATTTTGTGGTCACATAATCTTGCTCAACTCTTTGAATTTAAAAAGTTAACAACATTTACTACAGTAGCCAATTTACAATGGAATACAGTCACAAATAGCTGCCATTTCTGGATATTTTAATCATAAAATGCAATACTAACACTGACACCGACATCTACTTTAAAACAATATCTACTCAAAACAATATCTGCTATTCTCTTCCTGCCAGCCAAAGCACACAATAATCAATATACCTTATAAGTTGGCAAGAAGAATTTGCACGATTGTATTCAATCCCGAAACCTGAGAGAAACGACTCCAAGAACTTTAAAATATATTACTAGAAAGGAAATATCCGATTAGTTTAATCAAAAATGGAATAGAATATGCAGAAACGATAGACGTCCCAAAAATAGAAAAAACAAGAAACCACCCCCTGACACACTTGAAACTTTGTCTTGTGTGTCAACACACAATCCAAGAAGCATGGAAGCATACAACATCATTCATCAGAATATACCCGTTCTGATGAATGACCAGCGAATGAAAAAACCACTCGAAGCACATAAAATTATTAAAAGTAAAAGACAACCCAAATCTCTCTCTATCTCTCTCTCTCTCTCTCT
>NW_026334593.1:0-533 GCF_001194135.2 Octopus bimaculoides
TATGACCGCGAGTCCGCTGCCCTAACCACTGGGCCATTGCGCCTCCAGTTGCATGTTTTATAAGTAACAAAGAATATATTTCTTTCATTCGGGGCTAATCAAATGAAAGACTGTCAGTACTGTGATTGAGATGGGCTCAATTTTTGATGACACATAAACATAAATAGGATAACCGTATTTATGATGATATTGTGTTTACAAACGAATACTAACTGTATTAAAAATGCATCGTAGTGTGTATATTTATATGTTTATATTAAGATTTACTGGCAGTATTTAAGTAGTAATTTTTCATTGCTTTATAAATGCACGTTCTTTTAGCATAACTTCATTTCTACTTATAGCTCAACATCACGTTTTCTATTATTGATGTTAGAGCTTCATTCAAGTTGCATGTCTTGCGAGCATTCTTCCCACATATGTATACTTACGCATATACACTATAGGAATATATAATTGTTAGCACTCCGTCGCTTACGACGCGGAGGGTTCCAGTTGATCCGATCAACGGAACAGCCTGCTCGTGAAATTAA
>NW_026334594.1:0-480 GCF_001194135.2 Octopus bimaculoides
CCTTACTTGTTTTTCTAAAATGCACCATAAATGTTCAGTAATATTGAGATTTGGGGACTGTGATGGCCAGATAAGATGTTCAACTTCATTAGAATGTTTCTCGTGCCATTCAGTAACAATTTTAGCTGTGTGAATTGGTGCACTCAGCTAACAAAAAAGGACTCACCTTATAACAATCTGTTTGCACACTAAATCGCCCTGAGAACTATGCTAAATTTTACGCGTGTCTGTGGAATGCCCAACCACTTTCACAATAAACTGGAACTCTTGTAGTAGGAACCGACAAATGCCACTTTTGTATACACACAGCACAAACACACAATTCCTCGAGTATAAATGGATACATTCACATTAAGATAATTAAGTTACTACATACTCCAATATATAATTTCTGTTTAATGATTTGAGAGCAACATAACAATATATACACATACATACATACATACATATGTATATATATGTGTGTGTGTGTGTGTGTGT
>NW_026334595.1:0-716 GCF_001194135.2 Octopus bimaculoides
ATATATATATATGTAGATAGATAGATATACAGATGAATAGGTAGGTAGATAGATAGATATACAGATGAATAGGTAGATAGATAGATATACAGATGAATAGGTAGATAGATAGATAGATATACAGATGAATAGATAGATAGATAGATATATAGATAAATAGATAGATAGGTAGATGTACAGATAGATAGATAGGTAGATGAATGGATGGAAAGATAGATAGGTAGATGGATGGATAGATAGACAGACAGATATATAAAGACATAGATAGATAGATCGATAAACATAGATCGATAGAGACATAGATAGATAGTCATAGATAGATAGATAGACATAGGTAGATAGGGAGAGAGAGATAGATAGATAGATGAATAGATAGATAAATAGGTAGATGGATAGATAGATGGATAAATAGATAGATAGGTAGATAGATAGATGGTTAGATAGAAAAACTACATTTACTTTTGTCTATGCATTTGTGCAAAAATCTTATTTCTTGCTATATTTAAATTTCAATTATTTCTCAAATTGAAATTAACTTCTAAATCAGACACTGTTACTTGCGTTTATTACATATCGCATTTGCAATTTCTATCTATATATATCTTCCCCAATCCCTCCATCACTCTCTCTTTCTCTCTCTCTCTCCCTCTCTCTCGCTGTATACACTCATACATGTATATTTATACACAAGCATATATATATATATATTTATATAT
>NW_026334596.1:0-1176 GCF_001194135.2 Octopus bimaculoides
GTTTTCGCTCAATGAACACTCACAACGCCCGGTCTGGGAATCGAAACCACTGAGCCATTGTGCCTCCATACATGTGCATATTCTTAGGTGTATGTCGATATCTATGTGTGAGTGGAGGCGCAATGGCCCAGTGGTTTCAGCTCATGAGCTGTGACCATGATGGGGCACCGCCATTTGGTGTTGCTACACAATTCTACTTCATGAATTTTACTTCATTAATTGACATTTGGTGCATGAGAGAGTTTGATGCAACTGCCCTCATATATATATATATACATATATATATCTTCTTTTACTTGTTTCAGTCATTTGACTGCGGCCATGCTGGAGCAGCACCATGATATATATAAATTCATATATATATATATATGACTGAACTCTCAAGCTTGCGGTCGAATAAATATGGGAAGGCAAAGACAAAACGACACGACAGAAAAACGAATACGTGTTTAGTAGCTTCGAACCTACGCACTCTTCATAACCTCAAGCACAGTCTTGGGTGCAAAACTGCACTTATAAATCGATTTGTGAGAATCAAAATTGTAGGTATTGCTTCTATTTCGGAGACAAGGTCACCAGATTTGAGCTGAATGAAGTCGCTGGAAGGTACAGTTTGTTCTGGATCAGTAAATCTGGGACATAAAATAGAATTTGGTGTGGTTTTTACAATTAGTAATGAAATTGTACATAAACTAGAATCCTAATCAAATGGAATTAACGATCCCCTTATGTTATCGCCTACAAAAATATGCCGGACCAATAAGTGCTTCCGCACCAATACTTGGTTCTACAGATGCAGCCTAAGATAATTTCCATTCCGATTTACTAATATCATTAAACCGAATTCCTCATCAAGATAATAGTATTCTTTTAGGAAATTTTAATGCCCGTGTTGGATCAAAATAGGTTTCTTGATCAACTATTCTTGGTAAACATGGTCTTGGTAAAATGAACTCAAACCGACTCTTGCTACAATCTTTCTGCCGTGAGTGTTATAGGCGCAGGAGTGGCCGTGTGGAAAGTAGCTTGTTTACCAATCACATGGTTCCGGGTTCATTCCCACTGCGTGGCACCTTGGGCAAGTGTCTTCTATTATAGCCTTGGGCCGACCAAAGCCTTGTGAGTGGATTTGGTAGACGGAAACTGAAAGAAGCCCGTCGTATATATGTATATATA
>NW_026334596.1:1205-12850 GCF_001194135.2 Octopus bimaculoides
CCCCCAACATCGCTTGACAACCGATGCTCGTGTGTTTACGTCACCGTAACGTAGCGGTTCGGCAAAAAGAGACCGATAGAATAAGTACTAGGCTTACAGAGAATAAGTCGTTGGGTCGTTTTGCTCGACTAAAGACGGTGCTCCAGCATGGCCGCAGTCAAATGACTGAAACAAGTAAAAGAGTAAAAGAGTAAAAGAGTGTGGACTTTCTGTCACCGATACACTTTTTCTTTTAGTTGTCCAATAAACTCAAAATAACTTGGTATTATCATAGACCAGGTCAAGGTCACTTGATTGATTAAGTGGTTGTCCGAAACTGAGATGGAAGTGATGGTAAATGAACACATTCTTACTATAAGTTAGAATGATGGTCTGACCATGCTATATTTTGCAGTAAGCTGCAAATGAGACCAAAACCGGCCATAAAAACAAAACTATATAAAAAAAAAAAAATCATGAGACTTGATATTTCAAAGTTCAAAATAGATAACGGCATCGATATTCTCGTCCAAACATTTGATGCAATTTTACATACTCGATGCTGTGGTTCACTGTTCTATATTGAAAATCATAACCAGTTTCAGGAAAGTGAAAGTAGGCCGGCCACAAGTCGCTGAAGATTGTGGTTCCTGGAAGAACCGACTGATGTATGAATTCCTGTTGTGTGTCCGTGATTCCGACATGGCACCGCATAAAGAAAATAATGTCTAGTCTCGCGACAGTCTCCTCTGCGAAAAAAATGTTCAGATAGCAAACATCCTTCCTCGGTTGAGAAGACCGTTTCGTCTATCTGAATGTTAGAATCGCAGAAAATATAGAAGAACCATGGGGTCAACATAGAGATAGTATTTATGAGTCATCCAGAGAAGTTTTTAGGTTTTCATGCCATTGATACCAAGATTGGTTTAATGAAAAATGGCAATGTGACAAATGAACAGCTTAAAGAAACGTGTGAACTTCTTCAAAATGGATTACCGATACGGACGCTACTAGAAAGAAACAGCTTCACATGTTTGCCAAGAATTATATTCGAACTAAACACCGACAAATGACGCAACAGTGGTAGGAACAAAAGACCAAAAACTCTGCAAGAATCACCTGACAAATCCGACACGAAAGGCATTTATCAAAATTTGAAGGGTGTATTTAATCCAAGCAAAGGAGGGTTTTCTCCTGTTCTTTCTACAAAAGGACTTCTTCTCACATCTCGTAATGGCATTGAAGTGTTGGGCTGTATATTTTAAAGATGAACACAACAGAGATACTAATGTAGAGATGAACTCAATCAATAATCCCGACCAAAGAAGAAGAATTGATTCTCTCACACTGGATGCACGTCTGAATGGTGTGAAAGTGGCTATAAAATAATTGACAAATGGAAAATCTGGAGAGAATTCTATTGCTGGAGAGTTTCTTAAATGTGGTGGAAATATTTTGATAGATAAATTATTTCAAATTTTTGCCAGAAGCTTGTGGGGAGGTGAGGATAAGTCGATCACATCGACCCCAGTGTTCAACTGGTACTTATGTAATTGATCCCTTAAGGATGAAAGGTAAAGTCGGCCTCGGCGTAATTTGAACTCAGAACGTAGCGACGAACGAAAGACCGCCAAGCATTTCGTCCAACGCGCTAACGATTCCGCCAGCTCACCGCCTTATTTTGAAACATAAATTTTCTTTTCTTTTCTACTCGAGGCATGGTCCCAAAATTTTTGGGGAAGGGGCCAATCGATTAGATCTGCCTCAGTACGCAAATGGTACTTAATCTATCGACCCCGAAAGGATGAAAGGCAAAGTCGGCCTCGGCGTAATTTGAACTCAAAACGTAGCGACGGACGAAAGACCGCCAAGCATTTCGTCCAGCGAGGGAACGACTTTGCCATCTCGCCGCCTTATTTTGATACATAAATTGACAGAGTTTATGGTCCAAATGTGACAAATATTGGAACTGTCTCTCAACAGTTTAAAGACGCAATAATTGTTCGTCTATATAACTATAAAGGAAGTAAGAATGACAATTGTGACAATTATCGAGTCCTATCGATGCTCTCTGTTGATGGAAACATCATTTCTAGAGTCAGCTTCAACAGAATTAACGCCGACTTAATCGATTCTATCAATCCAGAGAACCGGTGTGGGTTTAGATTGGGTCGAGGGAAAGTAGGGATAATATTCAAAGAGACAATTCAGGAGAAAGCTAAGGGTCACAATAAAGACATCTATGTTGTCTTTATTGGTCTTACAAAAGCCTTGGTGGAGGAGCAATGGCCCAGTGGTTAGGGCAGCGGACTCGCGGTCATAGGATCGCGGTTTCGATTCCCAGACCGGGCGTTGTGAGTGTTCATTGAGCGAAAACACCTAAAGCTCCATGAGGCTCCAACAGGGGGTGGCGGTGAACCCTGCTCTACTCTTTCACCGCAACTTTCTCTCACTCTTACTTCCTGTTTCTGTTGTGCCTGTAATTGAAAGGGTCAGCCTTGTCACACTCTGTGTCACGCTGGATATCCCCGAGAACTACGTTAAGGGTACATGTGTCTGTGGAGTACTCAGCCACTTGCACGTTAATTTCACGAGCAGGCTGTTCCGTTGATCGGATCACCTGGAACCCTCGACGTCGTAAGCGACGGAGTTCCAACAACAAGCAACAAAAGCCTTGATTCTGCAGACAGTTAGGGTCTCAGGAAAGTATTAGCAACATACGGTATTCCCGAACAAATTCTAAGCATCATAGTGTCCCTACATAATGATATGAAGGCATCTGTTCTCTGAAATGGCAATCATGATTTAACCTTCTGATGTCAAAAATAAGTCAAAACACGGCTGTGTTTGGCACCAGTAATATTTGCACTATTTTTTGTTACGACGACGAGAGTCCCAGCTGATACGATCAACAGAACAGCCTGCTCGTGAAATTAACATACAAGTGGCTGAGCACACCACAGACACGTGTACCCCTGACGTAGTTGTCAGGGAGATTCAGCGTGACACAGAGTGTGACAAGGCCGGCCCTTTAAAATACAGGTAGTCATTTTTGCCAGCTGAGTGAACTGGAGCAACGTGAAATAAAGTGTCTTGCTCAAGGACACAATGCGTCGCCGGGAATTGAACTCACGACTTTACGATCGGGAACCGAATGCCCTAACCACTGAGCCACGCGCCTTCACTCTATTTTTTGTAATAATGTTAGATTGTGCGTTTTCTGATGTAGAAGAGGCTGTGTTTCTTAAATATTGGACAACGAGAGGCATCTTAAAACAACAGGATTAAAATTGCATCTCAGGACAATAAAAGACTTACTGTTTGCAGATGGATGTGCCCCAGTTGCCCATGATGCACTAGAGGGCATGCAGCACATCACTGATAGATTGGCAACACTAGCCAGATATTTTTGCTTAACCATCACCATAAATAAGATTGAACTGCTGTATCAGCCACAGCCTAGTGACAATGTGTATACATACACAGGCTCGCAGATAGATAGACAGACAGATAGATAGATAGATAGATAGATAGATAGATAGATAGATAGATAGATAGATAGGTAGATAGATGGATAGATAGATAGACAGATAGATAGATAGATAGATAGATAGATAGATAGATAGATAGATAGATAGATAGATAGATAGACAGATAGATAGAGGGTTAAATAAATAGATAGATAAATAGATAGACACACCTATATATATATATAGATAGATAGATAGATAGATAAATAGATAGATAAATAGATAGATAGATAGATAGATAAATAGATAGATAGATAGATAGATAGATAGATAGATAGATAGATAGATAGATAGATAGATAGATAAACAAACAGCGAGAGAGATAAATATTTCGTTTCTACATTTGCGTCAGAGGAATTTTCTTCATAATGTCATCAGTTGAAATAATCGATACTGGTTATTGGACGAGAATCAATTTGCCAATGAAACCACTTCGACCGCTTGCATATACGTTTTTAATTATTCATTTAAATCAATCCGTAATTATTTGACCAAAATATCTCGCTACACATCACTGGCTTTCTCAATAACTTCTCGTTATATTTTCACGAGGTGACTACTGAGCAGCTACAAAATCAACAGGATCCAGAGATGCCCCCTTCCGTTACTCCATACCCCCCCCCCCACACACGCACACAAATAACGCTCCACGGAGCTGAAAGGCATCAAGATTTCTCGATTATCACTGATTTTCGTCTCACCCTGATATATATATAATGATTTTTTAACACGGTACGTCAATAAAAGATGTCATCTTTGGACAAATACCACAGTAAATTCGCTGTCCAATACTAAACATGATAGTTGGTAGAGTCATGACACATCGAGCAAAATACATAACGGTATTTCATCGGTCTTTACGTTCCGAGTTCAAATTCTGCTGAGGCCAACTTTGCTTTTAGACCCTCCAGTGTCGACAAAATAAGTACCAGTTGAAAACTATACATATAAAAACATAGTAAAAGTAAAAATAATTACTCATTAAAAAAATTAATATGTTTATTTAATTAGTATATAAAATTATTTTGTAATTCGTAACTGAGAGACTACAATATTCCTTGGTTATTTATTTGCGAAAAAATTTCGAAGTTTGAGGATAATTTGTATGTAAAAAATATTGAAAATAGAATCATTTTAAAAAAATTATGAACCTAAATGTAATTAATCGTGATAGTACAAGCACTGCTTGGAAGGACGTGGACTAGAATGCAAAACGTGGGCGTAGATTCCGAGAATATACTTAATGATGCTGGAACAGTACAGAACAAGCGCCAATTTAGCCTGGAAAAATACAAGAGAGGACAAAAAGACACTGAAAATATTTCTGCTGAAGTTAGAATTCGGGAAATGAATTTCTGTAATTTTTCATTAAATGGTGTCAACATTGTTTGTTTTATTATATTCATTTATTTATTTTTTGCTTTTTACTGCAAAGTTTTGAATTTAAGTTAACATTTTTTTTATTTAAAACCTTCTTTGTATTTCAGCGAAAATATTTCTGTCTGATATTTAATAATATATTATTTTTCTAATTTTATGTTCTTAACAAATCTCATTATCCCAAAATTTTAAATCACAGATATTGTGTTACAACATCAAATTCATGTAGAATCTATGTAATTCAAAAGAGTATAACATAGTAAACAAAACAAAAAATATAGAAACAAAAGAATATTAATTTCCTTACAGTTTCCATTATCTAATAATGAAGTATTTTCTGTTTACACTTAGAAAAATATTTATAAAAGAAGAAAGCTAACGAACACATTCGGTGTAAACTGTAAAATGGCGCTTTTTTACAAATCTTAGGGGTTATAATTCTCAATTTTACTTAAATTGCAATTATATGATTGTTTTAATTATATAAAATTATAATATTCAATTTTTAAATTGTAAATTTGGTGGCAATTAGTCATCACTAAAATTGAAAATAGGTAGATTTTTCAGTATTTTAAATTTTAGTAATAACGAAAAAATATAAAAGGGCATTTATTACTGTAATATTTTGGGATGGTCACGGCGGCGAGCTGGAGTATGGAGAGTCTCTCGAGGACGAATCGCTTTTTATTTGTATTGAGAGATCACAGATCCGGTTATATGGACTTGCGATTTTGAATGTTACAGGGAAGAATGAAAAGAGCGATTCTTCAAGCTGAGCCAAATGGTAGGAGACTCAGGGTTAAACCAAGAATGAAATGGTCGGATAACATCCATAGTCCCATAGTTAGAAGTATACAACATGTGTGATCATCAAAACAAAGAAAAGTGTCTACGTGGCAAGTATGTGTGACTGAAGCAGGTACCTCTCTGCTCAGGGTGTTTATCTCAGGTGCAGGTAATAAGATCGCGTGTCACAACATTTCAAACAAACCAAACCTAAAGAAGAAGAAACAGGTATTTTCCGTACGTCGTCAAAGCACCACCTGAAGATCACTTTGGCGCTGCTTGGAGCGATATCTTCATCAGAGCCAGATAGGGTGAAGCGTATGGAAACATAAAATTGGTTTTGAAAAGTAAAGACGGAATGTGAAATCAGAGCGAGTTGCTTCAAATAGACATGCTTGTAGATTGTGGGCAAATTGTATGCAATAGGAAACTGCTATCTTCTTCTTCTTCTTCTTCTTCTTCTTCTTCTTCTTCTTCTTCTTCTTCTTCTTAGTCGTTCATCAATTTGCTATAATTTTTGACACTTTCATCATTAGCTGCGGAAGACAAATAATTCTTTAATTTAAAACTCCATCATTAACAGACGCGCGCCCACCCCCCTAACACTGCCACTACCATCACCATCACCACCTCAATCAACATCATCATTGCTTCTCCTGCTGGTGCCTCTGGTGATGGTGGTGGTGCTACTACTACTACTACTACTACTACAATGCTGTAAATAAAAGCAAAAGCTTACCAAGCAAAAAATTTTCCGTCAACATCGACGATGAGCATTTACTCGCAAATCAGTTTTTGGGGTTATTTCACTATCTCTCTCCCCCCCCTCTCTCTCTCTCTCTCTCTCTCTCTCTCTCTCTCTCTCTCTCTCTCTCTCTCTCTCTTATTTTTTCATTCTCCTTCTCCCCGAATGTTTCCAGTTCCCCATCTTTCCTGTCTGGGAGAGAAAGGTCTTAGGACTGAAACGTCAAGGCATTTCATTTTTCTTACTACTGCAAAACTAGTATACATTGAAGTCATTGTTCCTTCTTTTTGGTGGTAAACTGCTGGTGACTTTTACACATACACATATGTACGGTAGTGGTATGGTGGTTGTCTAGTCCTTATGCAGAGTTTGACAACCTCCTGTACCTACACCTTAGAACCATCATGGCGTCTGATGTGGCTTTTAAATCAGACAATGTTCTGAAAAGACACCTACATAGATTGCGGCTCCGATTTGGACCACCAAGAGCTGCAGATAAGTTCTGATCTTTGTGGATCTTAAAATGTCTTTTGAGGCCTCCGTTGGATTTGCAAACCTTCAGGCATACATTGCATTCAAATGTGTGCACAGGCATATAGGCAGAATAATTGGTGGAGGTTCGTTTTCCATGGGTTCGCAGATGTGATTTGAGGCCAGCAAAAGAAAGACATGGTCTGTCACAGATTGTGCACACAAAAAGGTCATTGTCATTCACTTTCTCGATCGTTACATTCTTCCTTAGAGGAATCGACCTTGGTAATTAATTTTCAAAGCCGGGTACTTGATCTATCTGTCACTTATACCGAACCAGTAAGCGACGGGAGTGCAAACAAACCAACACAGACACACACACACACACACACACACACACACACACACACACACACACACACACACACACACACCACACATATATATATATATATATATAAATACAAGCACATACATACACATATATATATACATAAACACATACATGTATTTTCATAAATATATTCATATATACTTACACACACGCGTACTCATACGCGCACACGCGCACACCACAGACACATATATATAGCAGTGCTACTTCCTGTACACACATGTCTCTTGCGTGGCTACTCCCAGTCAACACATTATTAAATGAAATTTCGTAGAAAGTAATTACTTACGTGCATTGCTATGAATATCTGCTAAAAGAAGTGAAACCAGTTCGTAATTATGCACTCTTGAATATTTAGATATTTATGTAATTTTGTGTTTTGGAGTACTGAATAATGTATTTTCATATGATTGTAACATAAACATGTACCTTGGAAAACGTAATTCTGAAATGATTTCATTGTAGAAATGTATTTTGTATATGATATGATATTTCGGAATATATATGATAAGATATTTTGAGGTAAATGGATTGTGATAATCTGGTTTTTAATACATATCATTGGATTTTGAAATGATTTGCTTATCATAATATACTTTCGTATTAACTAACTGCAATGGAAAAAGGAACATCTTTTTATTAATATTTTTTCCATATCCATGGAGACGAGCTGGCAGAAACATTAGTACGCCGGACGAAATGCTTAGCGGTATTTCGTCTGCCGTTACGTTCTGAGTTCAAATTCCGCCGAGGTCGACTTTGTCTTTCATCCTTTCGGGGTCGATAAATTAAGTACCAGTTACGCACTGGGGTCGATGTAATCGACTTAATCCGTTTGTCTGTCCTTTTTTTTTTTTTGAAAGCTGTAGTTTGAAGAATGAGATAATACGAAGCTGTCGGTTCTCGAGTCACTGCTATAATTTTACGGCTTTAGTATGTTCAGTCGCGCACCATAGTTTCACACATATTCACTTACCAGAACAAATCATTCATGAATTAGTGCGCCACTTAACCGCCGAAGATCTCATTACCTCTGCCTACACCACAACCTAAACTCCACCACTGCCTTCAGTATATATATATACACACGTACACACACACATACACACAGATACACACACATGTACACACACATGTACACAAACATGTACACACACATAGACATGCACACACACAAACACACTCAAACATACACACACTTACATACTCAAACACACACACAAACACACACACACACATGCACACACATTCACACATGTAAACGCACATACATACACATATGCGCACACATTCACACACATACATACACACACGCACGCATACACACTCACACGTACACACATGTACACACACATACACGTGCACACACACATACACACTCAATTATACACACATATACATACTCAAACACACACACACACACACACACACATGCACACACATTCACACATGTACACACACATACATACGCGTATGCGCACACATTCACACACATACACACATACATACATACACACACTCATGCACACTCACACATAAACATACCTACACACACATACACTCACGGACACACGCATACGCACACATACTCAGTCAAACATACACACATGCACACACCGACCACTACCCCGTTTATCACCACACACCACTCATCAATTATTATTCACTGTCATCGAGACGACCAGTAACACGACGACGCCGACCACCACCACCACCGCCAAGAGTGCATCGACATCAACACCACCGTGGCCACCACCACTAACGTCACCGTCTTGTTCACTGTCACACCTATCCCAAACACTACCATCACCACAACCGCCATTGTCCCACCACAAACCCAACCACCCCCACCACCACCGCCACCACCACAGCCACCACCACACCCATCACCATCAACACACCACCACCACCACTACCACCACCACGACAGACAACAACTTCACCACCACCCCTACTACTGTAATATGCACTACTAACGACAGCATACACCAACGCCAACACTACCGCCGCTGCCGCCGCCGCCACAACGACAATAGCAACAAGAAGAACAACACAAAACGCAAACCGATCACAGCGAGATATTCCTGAGTTTGACTTGAAATTTCCAGCAACCGGAAGTGAGGAAGAGTTTAAAATTAAATTTCCAAAATACTGTAAAAAAAAAACAAAAAAACAACCCACAAAAGATAATGAAACTATCAATAAAATTGTTATAAAATAATACAAAAGAATAAAATATAAATTATGGGAAAAAAAAAATAACAAAAATAGCGATAAAATTAGAAATAAATGAATAACGAATAAAGACATAAATGAAAAGAAAAGTTAAAACAACAAAAACAGGCAAAATCACAGCTAATGACATTCATCGGAGACTGAATATTTTAACATCCTCACTTTCTCTCCCTTTCTCTCTCTCTCTCCCTCTCTCTTGTTCTCTTTCGATCTATTTTCTTCTCTCGTTCTCTTTATCTTTGTTTCTCTTTTTCTTCATTCCTTTCTCTGTTTCTCTCTGTCTGGCTATGTCTTCTCTCTTTCTCTCTCTCTCTCCCTCTCTCTTGTTCTCTTTCGATCTATTTTCTTCTCTCGTTCTCTTTATCTTTCTTTCTCTTTTTCTTCATTCCTTTCTCTGTTTCTCTCTCTCTCTCTCTCTCTCTCTTTGCTTGTATCTCTTTGTCTCCGTATCCCTCTCGTTCTCTTTCTATTTGCCTCTCCCTTTCATTTCCCCCCATCTTTCTATTGTTCTCTCTTAATTTCTCTCTATCCCTCTCTCTATCTTCCTCTGTCTATCTTTCTCTCTTTCATTCTGTCTCTATTCATTCCTTTCTTTGTTTCTCAGTCTGTCCCCCCTCTCTCTCTCTCTCTGTACCTCTATATCTCTGTACCTCTCTCTCCTTCTCTTTCAATCTATTTCCATCTATCGTTCCCTCTCACTTTCTCGCACTCCGCCTCTCTAACTTTCTCTCTGTCTATCTCTCTTTCATTCACTCTCTTCATTTCTTCCTCCGTTTCTCTCTCTCTATCTCTCTCTGTCTCTCTCTCTCTCTCTCTGTCTCTGTCTCTCTCTCTCTCTCTCTCTCTCTCTCTCTCTCCCTTTCTCTATATTTCTATCGTCCTCTCTTACTTTCTCTCACTCCTTCTCTCTCTCTTTCTCTCTTTCATTCTATCTCTCTCTTTATTCCTTTCTCTATCCCTCTCTCTCTTTGTATCACTTTGCCGCTCTCTCTCTCATTACTTCTTTCTCTCTCTTCGTATCATGTTGTCTCTTTATCTCTCTCTCTCACTATCTTTCCATATTACTTTCAGCAACTCTCCTACCTCCCTCTCCGTTTCACCTTTCATTTTTCTCCATCTCTCTCTCTTTTCTCTCTCTCTTTTCTCTCTCTCTATTCTCTCTCTCTCTCTCTCTCTTTCTTCTCTCTCTCTCTCTTTCTTCTCTCTCTCTCTCTTTCTTCTCTCTCTCTTCTTATCTCTCTCTCTCTTTCTTCTCTCTCTCTCTTTCTTCTCTCTCTCTTTCTTCTCTCTCTCTCTCTCTCCGTATCTCTTTGTCTCTGTATCTCTCTCTCTCTCTCTCTCTCACTATCTCTCTCTTTCTCTCTCTCTCTCACTATCTCTCTCTCACTCTCTCTCTCTCTCTTACTCTCTCTCTCCCTCTCTCTCTCCCTCTCTCCCTCTCTCCCTCTCTCCGTCTCACTCTCTCTCTCTCTCTCTGTCCCTTCGTCTTCTCTCTCGCCTCTCAGTGGTTGCAGTAAGATCACAGTATTACAGTGGTAGCTGTCTGGTGTTTCAGGTAATGGTTGCGGACGTAGTAATAGCCAGGACTGCAGTGTATGGGTGGTAGTAATGTCAGATGTAACCAAGTGTTGAATAGTGATGTGAAGGCGGTAGTAGAAGTAGTGGAACGGACAGAGTGTTACAGTGGTTGTGTTCAGGAAGTAGTTGTATGAGAGTATGAGTGATGGTGATATAGTGGTGATGTTAGTGATGTTCAGGAGCAAGTAGTGATAGTCAAACGTAGTGATAGTGGAGGAGATAGCATAATAGTGGTAGGTTAACTGATAGTATTTGTGTAGAGCAGGTAGATGTTATAATTGTCCAGGATGTAGTACTGCTGTATGTGATATTGTACTAATGTGTAGGACGTAATGCTGTATGTGGTGCAGTAGAGGTGGTTTTCTGGTGGTAAATGAAGTCACTTCATCCATTCTGTGTTTGATTCATTCCATAACCTTTGACCCACCGCTGCCTCAACCCTTTTCGCCGCCTCAACCTCTCCACCGCCACCGTTTTTACCCTGCCGCCCCCTCAACACATTACCGCTTCTAATCTCCACCACCGCCACCACTTCCTATCACTACCC
>NW_026334596.1:17787-19892 GCF_001194135.2 Octopus bimaculoides
ATAATAAAAAAATATTCAGACAAATACATAACAAAAATAGCAGGGCTTACAAATATATATAACATACAGAAAATTGCACTACTGGGCACTGCACACATTCTACGCAAAACACTGTCAATACAGTAACCATAAGAGCACCACAGCAAACCACAGCACATACCCAAGGCGCACAGAGCTGCGCTCGGTAGTGAAGTGAAAGCACGCTATAAAAATAAAACTACTGAATAATAATAATAATAATAATAACAATAATAATAATAATAACCTTTTCTACTAAGGGGACAAGGCCTGAAATTTGCGGGGAGGGAATTAGCTGATTACATGGACCCCAGTGTATCACTGGTACTTAATTTATCGACCCCATAAGGATGAAAGGCAAAGTTAACCTCTGTGGAATTTGAACTCAGTACGTAGCGGCAGACGAAATATCGCTAAATATTTCGCCAGACGCGTTAACGATTCTGCCAGCGCACCGCCTTAAAAATAGCAGTAATAATTATAACGATTCCAAATTGTTGCCACAAGGGCAGCTTCAAGGAGGGGGATTAAGTCGATTACATCGACCCCAGTGCGCAACTGGTACTTATTTGATCGACCCTGAAAGGACGAAAGGCAAAGTCGACCTTGGCGGAATTTGAACTCAGAACATAGCGACTGGGGAAAATACCGCTAAGCATTTCGTCCAGCGAGCTAACGATTCTGCCAGCTCAGTCGCCTGACGTGATACACACGGATCCGAGTTTCTGCGTTTTGACCCGTCATCAGCATGTGGCAATCACCTGTTGGTGATGGGAAGTGATTCTTAATGCAAATATATATATATATATATATATATATGTGTATATATATATATATATATATACTTATTCCGGCTTTGTGAGTTCAAGTCGGAGCCACAGTCGAAATGTTTAACATAATGAAAAACCACGATGGAGATCGGTAAATTAAAAGATAGATCGATGGGAATTTTAAATGAAAGTGAAATCACCTTTGCCAATAGACATCTATGTTACACTTTTATCTTTTATATGTTTCAGACGAAAAAAAAAGAAAAAAAAGGCTGTGGACATGCTGGAGCAGCGCCATTCTTAATTTCTCTGGAGTTATGAAGTTTAAATTTTTGTCGGCATCATGAGAGTAGACAGATACACAGATCGCGAGCGATGTACATACGTGTTACTACTACTACTACAACTACTACTACTACTACTACTACTACTACTACTACTACTACTACTACTACTACTACCATTTCTACTACTACTACCACCACCACCACCACCACCACCGACATTACTACTACTACTACTAATGCTACCACCACCACCACCACCACTACCATCTCCACTACTACTACTACTACTACTACTACCACCACCACCACTACCATCTCTACTACTACTACTACTACTACTACTACTACTACTACTACTAATAATAATAATAATAATAATAATAATAATAATACTATTACCATTAATAATTTTATCACTAGTCATAGGAGAAAAAGTAGTAGTGGTAGTAGCATAAGAAGTAGTTGCAGTAGTAGTAGTAGAAGTAGTAGTAATAGTAGTAATGGTGATGGTAGAGGTGGTGGTGGTGGTGGTGGTGGTTGCAACTTCGTTATTTGTCACATGCAACAATATCAACGTGCCAATTGACGATGACATCAACAACAATAGAAACAATAATAACAATAATAATAATAACAATAATAACAATAACAATAATAACAATAACAATAATAACAATAACAATAATAATAATAATAACAATGATGATGATGATGATGATGAAGTGTTGTTACGTAACTCGCATAGATGGCTGAAGTTGCACGGTAACTGAACATTGCCTATTATACATACAATGTATCTCATTTAATATATATACTGGGAAAGAGGTGTGTGTGTATGTGTGTGTGTGTACGTTTGTGCGTTTGTGCATATACAAATATATACATAGACATATACAAACATGAATATAGACTTACATAAAGGTATATATGTACATATCTCTCTCTCTCTCTCTCTCTCTCTCTCTCTCTATCTATCTATCTATCTATCTATCTATATATATATATATATATATACATACATATATATATA
>NW_026334596.1:20469-21039 GCF_001194135.2 Octopus bimaculoides
TATATATATATCTAAACATACATATACATATATATACACACTCACATATCCATATATACATATATACATATATATATATATGTCTATACGTACACATACATATGTATATGTGTGTATATATATATATATATATATATATATATATATATATATATACATACACGCACGCATATATGTACATGTATTTATGTATATGATTTTGTATATGTATCGTTAATATTTGCCGTTCATATATTAGGAATCACGCCATAGCTATGTGTGTATGCTATCGCTCTGCATACAAACCTAAGTATACGCATTTCTGTGTGCTGATATATATAAATGAGCATGCGTATACGGGCATTTATAAATCCATTTACGTATCTTTCTATTTAAGTATACAAACATGTTCACATATGTTTATTTATGATTGAAGTGAAGGCACGTGGTTCAGTGGTTAGAGCGACGAGTTAACAATCATGAGGTATTGAGTTCCATTACCGGACTGGGCTGTGCGTTGGGTTCTTGAGCAAGACACTCTATTTCACGGTGCTCCAGTTCACTCAGCTGTAGAAATGAGTTGCGACATCA
>NW_026334597.1:0-430 GCF_001194135.2 Octopus bimaculoides
ATATCAGGAACATCTGTCACCCCAGGCACGAAGGGACTGCGATGATGAAGGGTCATACTACACTTTCGTTTATCATATTATAAGAAAACAGTGGAGTCCTTCTAGGACGTGTTAATAAAACATTCACAAAAGTTACAGCGTTGTCGGCAGTTCAAAGCCGTTCGACGCTTCTAGCATGTGGCATCAATTACTTGATTGGTAGACTACGTCTTTTAAGATGTAAGTCAATAAAAGATGAATATAGATACCTCGCATCTCATTCGTAGTTCAAATGACTGCAGTGTTGATTAAGTAATTACTAAATATTGGAGAATTTTGCTGAACAAAAGAAGAATTGTCTTCCTTGTGTCTTAGTCACACCAGTAGCATTCTCTCTCATTCTTCCTTCTCTTCTGGCTCTCTCGACATACATAAACGCATTCATGTTCAC
>NW_026334598.1:0-322 GCF_001194135.2 Octopus bimaculoides
ATGTATATATTTATATAAGGGTATTATTATACAGTAATGCCTCTATGTATATATATTTATTATTTGTATTATTATATGTATATATATGTGTATATATGCATATGTATATATACATATATATATATAGTTATGTATACACACACACATGCACACATATTGTTTCTCTGTGTACATACAAACACACATATATGCACATATACATGTATCTATACCATACAAACATACACGCACGTATGTGCATATAAACATCTACATGAATATATATATACATCTATATAAACATATCTGGATATATATATATATATATATATATATATATATA
>NW_026334599.1:0-231 GCF_001194135.2 Octopus bimaculoides
TATATATGTATTGTTTAGTGCGTAGATTATCAGATAGAGAAGTTATGCTCAACAAATCTGTAGAGCAGAAGAGGAAGAGAGATAAATTGGTGGATCAAATGAAAAACACGCCTTGATATGTAAAGGGTGATACAGAAGGTAAGTTGACAGGTGCGGCTTATCGTTGAAACATGTATATTGCCCTTCACATGTATGTATGTATGTATGTATGTATGTATGTATGTATGTATG
>NW_026334600.1:0-247 GCF_001194135.2 Octopus bimaculoides
GGTTGGTAAGCAAGCTACTTACCACACAGCCACTCCTGCGCCTATATGGCTCTAAATTATATATTTCATGAAAATTACTGATAGACTTTAATGGAAAAATCAATAATTCATCACTCACCTGTATTAAACTCCCACTGCATGCATTTTAAAACCCATATCCATGCACTGACAAACCCTAATAGAAATAATGAAACATCGTTATCCTATTTCATATATATATATATATATATATATATATATATATAAA
>NW_026334601.1:0-300 GCF_001194135.2 Octopus bimaculoides
ACACCTTGTGTGTATGCTTTTGTCTGGATTAATCAACAGAGTACAGTGCCTGCAAGTTGATGAGAACCTCATATTCCCCTCCATTCTCATATTACTATATAAATTTAGGGTAAAAAACCCCTTTTATCCGCACCCGCTTATTGCACTTGGTAAACCGCTAGTGTAACAATAATTGGGTACTCTCCCAGCTGTATATTGGATAGATATTATCCCTTAGTGGGTTGGATCCTCAACCCCTAGCTCTCTTGGATTATATATATATATATACACACACATATATATATATATATATATATACAC
>NW_026334602.1:0-333 GCF_001194135.2 Octopus bimaculoides
AACGAGTCGGATGACAATCTTTCAGTTTTAGCTTGAATAAAGAAAAATCACATCCTCTACATCTTGTATTAAACACTCACTTCTCATTCGTTCGACATTAAGCAACTTACATATATATAGAAAGAGATAAAACTTACTTGGAAATGGATGCGTGGCGTTCGATCATATGATAATATAATTATATATAAATATATGCCTATATACATACATATATGCCTATATACATACATATATGCTCGATTTTTATGTTTTTGTTTTTTATGTTCTCGTTCCTCATTTTGTCTACATTTATTTGATGTCCTGTACCCATATATGCATGTATATATACATATA
>NW_026334603.1:0-525 GCF_001194135.2 Octopus bimaculoides
TATATATATATAAATATATATACACACACACACGCACAATATGAAATAGAAGGAACGCTAGTGTAATATACGTTATCAACCACATATACTCAATGTACACGCTGCGTGTAGCCTGCCATATAACGTGGTAGAGAATAGTGTCTCAAATCGCCGGGTTGTAAAGCAATTGAAAGTCATAGACAGGCGAGATAACTCACCTGTAATCCCATCCAAGAGTGATGAACATCGATGTTTCGCCAGTTTTGTGGCTTACCAACACCGCGTTTGTGGCTTATCAACACTTTCCCAACAGGGACAGAGATAAATCATATCGCCAGTCCACGTTATATATACCACGAAAGTCGTTGATAAGTCACAAAAATGACGAAACATCAATGTCCATCATTCCTAGATAGGATTAAAGGTAAGTTGTCTCGCCTGTCCATGACTTTCAGACGTTTTAACACCCGACAAAGCATATATGTTACGTATATGTGGTTGATAACACACACACACACACACACACACACACACACACACACACAC
>NW_026334604.1:0-413 GCF_001194135.2 Octopus bimaculoides
TACCGTCCACTGCATCTCACATAAGAACAAGGTATTGCAACAGCCTCGGTGTCAGAGAACCTCAGTTCTTTAATGCCCTGCCAAAACAATTTGAGAGACCTGCAAGACATGGATATAGAGGTCTTCAAAACAAAACTCAACACTTTCCTGTCCACGATACCAGACGAACCAATGGCTCGAAATGAGACACATTTGGGGGCGGTGATGTCAAATTCTCTTATACACCAGATGTACCATCAAAAGTCTTGATTGAACTACATCAGTTGGCAGGGAAGAGCCATGCAAGGAACGTGCAGAGAGCACAGCATAAGGAGGGAAAGTCATAGTGGTGCTCTAGCACAACCGCAGCCACTTGGCTGAAACGCATAGCTCGAAACGTTAAAGACTTTCCGTATTCCCGAGCGTCATACTAA
>NW_026334605.1:0-448 GCF_001194135.2 Octopus bimaculoides
GTGTGTGTGTGTGTGTGTGTGTGTGTGTGTGTGTGCGTGTGAATGTATATGTGTGTTTGTTTGCACGTATCTTACAAAATTGTTTATATCATTAGTGAATGAGATTCCCTCAAAAACTGGTTTTCCAATAATCTTAATTATCTCAAAATAGACGTATTAACGTATTCACCTATATCTACAAATCTATGCACCTAAGCGTGCTATTACATATATGAAATCAATTTTCAATATGTGAATGTACTATTTTCATAAATTACGACCGTAACTGAATTGAAATTTTCACTATCTCACCCAAACGTACATACATATATTCATACACACACGCATACATATATTTACATATGCAAACATCTGTACGGTAGAACTATACTACATACTCTTCTCTAAGGATAAATTGGTCAATAAAGTAAAGAATAATGCTCTGAAATGTACGCATATCATAAGAAGT
>NW_026334606.1:0-223 GCF_001194135.2 Octopus bimaculoides
TTCGGGACTTCCTGTCTGGCAGCCCACGTCTCTCGGCATGAGAAGCTGAGTGCTGTGAAGGGCCAATCATGGCCGAGGAGGTGATCGAGGTACTGGGCAAATGCCCCGGGGAGAAGTCGCCGGGTCTCGATGGTCTGCCTTACGAATTCTACAAAAATATGCCAGACTTGTTAGGGCACCTGCTGGCCAGCGTCTACGCCAATTGGCAGCAGAACGGGAGAAT
>NW_026334607.1:0-1349 GCF_001194135.2 Octopus bimaculoides
TATATATATATATGCATGTGTATATAAAACTATGTATATATATATATATAATTATATATATGTTTACATATATAGATACATATACACAAGCGTATATTTATATATATATATATATATATACACACATTTATATATGTAAATACACACACACACTCACATGTATATATACACACATATATATGCACTTTATATATATATACACACACATGCATATATATATTTGTATGCATATATACATATACATGCACACACACACACACACACACACACACACATACACACAGAGTTATATGTATTCTTTTAAAGATAAGTTAGTAGCTGAAGTGCAAGACAGTTGAAAGAAAATCTGAAGAGAAAAAGATCAGATAGTTACCTCCTCAGAGTCTGAATATTGCAGCTTCAAAACAGAGGGGAAGCAACATGTTATTGGGGGTTGAAGCCATGAAGAACTTTAACGAATAGCAATAGTTTCATCAAAAAAATATATATAAATAGATCCTAGATAACAATAAAACATTTTGTTCACAGGATGACTAAAAGTGAATGTATATATATAAGTTCATATGAGACTACTTGTAAAAGAAAGGGAAAAACAGTTCCTGATATGTAATAGAGTTCTTTAAACTAAATTCCTTTTCTCAAGACCTGAGTTTCACATTATTCTGGTCGTCAGGTTACCTCAAGGTCATCATTGTGTGAACCGCAAGTCTTGAGAAGGTATGCAGTGTGTGTGTGTGTGTGTGTGTGTGTGTGTGTGTGTGTGTGTGCGTGTGTGTGTGTTATACATACATAGAGAGAAAAATAAAGAGAGAGAGAGAGAGAGAGAGAGAGAGAGAGAGAGAGTGTGTGTGTGTGTGTGTGTGAGCTATAGAAAACAACAATGAAAGACTGTGAAATAAAGTAATATTGCATCAGTTGGATACTTTAAATTTAGAAAATGAATTCCATTTTGCATTGAAAATTTTGAAATTCTTATAAATAGGAATACTCTGCAAAATGTCCAAGTATTAATTGTAACTGGTTTATTTAAATTTGGAAATATTTATTAATAATCATTGAAAATGAACAACTATTAATTGATTAATTAATTATCAATTAATTCAGCAGAAACAGTTCTTGTTAGATTAGTTGTGTATTCCATGTGAAAATTTCTAGTGGAAATCTTTAACTTAAATGTATCAAGTGTCAAATGCATATCTTTCATTGTGAAGATTTGATTTCTTTTAAAGAATGTCTTTTACAAGTGGAATATATATTTTTAAAAGCAGAAATCATTGATAAATTGATAGCTCATTGTCCTACAAGCACATATTATATATATATATATATATATATATATATATATATAT
>NW_026334608.1:0-239 GCF_001194135.2 Octopus bimaculoides
ATAACTGGGTACATGACGTGGCAAAAGAACATGGACAAAATGATGAACAATGTGCAGCAAACAAGCAGGCCACATAGAAACATCTCCTTCATCAGCTGTGACCATTAAAACACCGACGTTTCGAAGAATTAACATCCATATATGTATTTATACGGATGTAAATGTTTGTGTCTGTAAATTTATATATGGATATACATATGCATATGTATGTATGTATGCATGTATATATATATATATAT
>NW_026334609.1:0-214 GCF_001194135.2 Octopus bimaculoides
ATCTATCTATTTACTTCTCCATCTATCTATTTCTCTATCTATCTATCCATCTATCTATCTATGTACCTACCTACCTACCTATCAATTAATCAATTTATCTATCAATGTATCTATCTATCCATCTCTCCATCAACTTATCTATCTCTCTACCTACCTACCTATCAACCTACCTACCCATCTATCTATCTATCTATCTATCTATCTATCTATCTAT
>NW_026334610.1:0-533 GCF_001194135.2 Octopus bimaculoides
GCAGATGAAATACCGCTAAGCATTTCGCCCGGCGTGCTAACGTTTCTGCCGGCTCATCACCTTCAAATATTGAAATATTGAACAACGTAACCAGTTCCAAACCCACGAAACCCATTCACGTTTCTAACATATCCACCATCGGTCTCCTTAAAACTCATCTTAACCCTTTAGCTGTCTTGAGTATCGCATTTTATACACAAGACATATTTCACTGTCGTCTATGCATTTTATATGATACACATTCTCAAATGTCTTTAAACCACCAGAGGGGCACAGGACTTGTGAAAGAGAAGGCTTACATACGAAACAAGGTCTAAAAAGTTTGAAAACAAGGCTGGACGTTAAAACACAAGTTTATGAATATGTTTTGGACAGGAAAAGGGTTAAGCTTTTCTGTTAACTGAGATCTTTTGAATTCGCAGGCCTCATTTATATCCCTTCTTTGTAGTTTTTCACTCTGAAATGGCCGCAAGCCTTGTTTTGGGAGAAAATCATACGAAACAAAAATCGAAAACAAAAAAAAAAATATTATA
>NW_026334611.1:0-670 GCF_001194135.2 Octopus bimaculoides
TATATATATAGATAGATAGATAGATAGATGTCCCTCTGCGTGTGTAATGTATACTATCTTTAAAATATTAGCTTAAAACTTTCGTTCTCGCTGAAAACATTTCAAAATAACGCTTGTATACATGTAAATAAGACATTCCACATTGCTCTTGCCTCACAAGCACGCTGTCATACATCCTGACTAATCGACTGCAGACTCCCATACACACCCAGGCCTGACCCTACACTTTCACTTGCTGATGCCAATTTAAAACCACAGCAGCGACCCTCTACGAATATACACACATGAAACTAACACACTCTGTACTCTGTTTTCGTCCCTGGCGTCTTACATAATGTCCTCGCACTATCGATGTTCAAAATATTTTGCAATATAAGCATGTGTATATCGAGAATTCGATATGTAAGAGAAATATTAGACCAAATAGCAACGTTCAAAAAGGAGTGCTAATGGGTAGTGCATTCAAAGAAAAACTACAATACTTAAATGAGCCATCACAAGGAACAATGAACAAAAGAAACAAATACAATCGTATTTCAACCATCTCTGAACCTTAGAGCAGCAACAAGTGTAACTCAATCTTTGTTAGTAATTGTTAGCAAGTACTTCCTAACATAACATAAATAACAAATTCTTAAAAAGAACCAATATCTACATCTGCAGAAAAGAT
>NW_026334612.1:0-297 GCF_001194135.2 Octopus bimaculoides
TTTTTTAAAAAACCGGAAGTTTGTAAGGATGTTACAAATCATTTTATGACAATGTGTTATGATATTCATTTCGAGAGGTTTGCGTTCTTTCATCTGGCGACTGTTCGGATATTACTGCTAATTATGAAACTTCAAATAACAATGTATATACAATAAAAGTACTATTATGATTGTATATATGTGCGTGTTTGCATACATGCATACACAAACAAACACACTCACACAAGAGCACATACACACACACATAAATACATATGTGTGTGTGTGTGTGTGTGTATGTGTGTGTGTGTGTGTGTG
>NW_026334613.1:0-461 GCF_001194135.2 Octopus bimaculoides
GCATGTGCCTGGTGTACCCTTATCAGACGAGTGGTCATGATGGGTATAATGGACATCGTATATTTTACCCCAGTCTCACTTTGATGGCATGCACTGCTCTATCACTTAATAATAATAATAATAACAACAACAACAACAACAACAACAACAACAACAATAATAATAATAATAATAATAATTATTATTATTATTATATCTGTACATCAGTCAAATCGGATTAATCCCATCAAAGAAAATGTTTCAAATCAATCCAAAAATGTTGTTATGCACATTTTTTGGTAACGAAAATTTTTAGGAGGTTGTTCAAAGCGTTTTCATTGCCCCTGCATCATCAAATTTTAGTGACTGTACATGCACTATGCTCTGTGATAGTAGCTCCTTTCCTATTATACAATCGATTCTGGGAGTGTCACATGACCGTTGTTCCTACAAAAAGTCCTTTGAATACAAACTGACTATGA
>NW_026334614.1:0-289 GCF_001194135.2 Octopus bimaculoides
ATATATACTCTTTTGTTTCAGTCATTTGACTGTGGCCATGCTGGAGCACCGCTCTTAGTCGAAGAAATCGACCCCAGGACTTATTCTTTGTAAGCCTAGTACTTAATCTATCGGTCTCCCCCACATACAGACACACAAACATATACACACACACACACGCACACACACACACACCCGCACACACACACACACATATATACAATGGGCTTCTTTCAGTTTGGTCGGCCCGAGGCTATAATAGACACTTGCCCAAGGTACCACGCAGTGGGACTGAACCCAGAACCATGTG
>NW_026334615.1:0-364 GCF_001194135.2 Octopus bimaculoides
ATATGTATGTATATATATATGTATATATATATATGTATGTACATATATATTTACGTATATATATATGTATGTAGCTCTCCAAAATATGTACAGCTATGATATTTTATCCTACTTCATATATTATCCCTTCTTGCCGCTCCCCCCCCCCATCCGTTCTCTATATATTTCTTTCTTTCCATGTCTCTGTTTTGTCTTAAATTCATGCTTATTTATGTATTTCTTTTCTTTTGGTTACAACGGTTTACAGTGCCCTGTTGACTGAAGTAACCGGTGGTCTTAATAGAGAAGTATTAATAAAAACAAAATTATTTTACAAACAAAATTAAATTAAAAAATTACTGGTTTTTAAAGATTATTTTAAACT
>NW_026334616.1:0-260 GCF_001194135.2 Octopus bimaculoides
TCCTACGCCTATATATATATATATATATATATACACACGTGGGTGTGTACATGTATAATGTCTTAATGTGTGCGTTATATGTATATGCGCGCGCGAACATTTATGAGAGAGAAAGGGAGAGAGTGAGATAGACACATTTGTTTTCTGGAAAAACAACATGGAGTAAAATAGAATCAGATTTATAATAAAAAAAAAACATGCGGTGATATATGCAATAAAAATATATACATAAAACTATATGTAATAATATATGTAATAAA
>NW_026334617.1:0-483 GCF_001194135.2 Octopus bimaculoides
TATGGCATTCCAAACAGCCATAACAACAAAAACCCTTCTGAATTAAAAAAAAAATAGCGTTATATTAACAAATTTTCATTTTAGCAAAAATATACGTTTAACAAAATCCGGAAAGTGATATTATCATAAGACTCAAAGCGATACAGCTACTTTGGCTAATAGCATTCATTCATTCAATAAATGAGTTTCTTTATATTATAGAACTGTATCTTTTGCAAATAGCGAACGTGAAATGAAAACATTGTAATGAATACATATTAAATTATCATTAATGAAAACAGGCCAGAGAGTGTGAGAAATTGCTACAAATGAAAACCGACTATTTCGCCTGCAACGACTATTGTTTATTAAACATTAAGATTTACTCCACAGTAAATGCAACAAATATATAAATTTGTGACAAACTTGTAGTTCACATATTCAATAAGCTTCAGAGATTGGAAATACAGGAATTTTCTTGAAATATGAATTTATAAAAGAATT
>NW_026334617.1:493-874 GCF_001194135.2 Octopus bimaculoides
GTGTGCGCGTCTGTGTGTGTGTGTGCGTGCGTGCTTTTGTGCGTGCTTTTGTGTGTGCGTTTGTGTGTGCGTTTGTGTGTGCGTTTGTGTGTGTGAGTGTGTGGAGACAAAGAACTTTGTTGGCAGGCCGTTGATATTTATAGTGTTAAACACTTTTGGCTAGCAAATTAGGGACTCGTTTCTTGAGAAACTGCTGCATTTGTGAGTATATAAACAGTTTGGCTACTTGTTTCTCTGAAGAATGTCAGAATGATTTGATGAATGCCTCTGATGACAACCTAATAAGGTTAGAAAATCGATTAAAGTAGGTTATCATTTTTTTCAGTCTGTGGAGAAATGGTTAAAATGCATATGAATAAACGTATACATGTATGTATGTAC
>NW_026334618.1:0-313 GCF_001194135.2 Octopus bimaculoides
GCGTCGGGCATATTTTAATCATTTCTTTTTTATACATTTGCATGGAGTTGCATAGTTCCAAGGTCGGTTTTGTTACTGGGAAATGCACACATATATACATACAGGCAAACATACATGCATACATATATACATACATACATACATACATGCATACGAGCACTCTAGATATGCAACAATATGCATGAGAATACATACATACATACATACATACATACATTGCTGTTGATGTTGAAATTCCAATGAAGGAACCTTGGATCTAGGTTAGAAACCTGTTCTTTATCTATTGGCAAGAAATCTTGAAATAAACTGAATA
>NW_026334618.1:3748-4659 GCF_001194135.2 Octopus bimaculoides
CAAGTGTCTTCTACTATACCCTCGGCCGACCAAAGCCCTGTGAGTGGATTTGGTAGATGGAAACTGATAGACGTCTGTCATATGTATATATATGTTTGTGTGCGTATGTGTGTTTGTGTGTCTGTGTTTGACCTCCCCACTATCGGTTGACAACCGATGTTGGTTTGTTCACGTCCCCGTAACTTTAGCGATTCGACAAAAATGACCGATAAAATAAGTACTAGGCTTACAAAGAATAAGTCCTAGGGTTGTTTTGCTCGACTAACGGCTGTGCTCCAGCATGGCCGCAGTCAAATGACTGAAACAAATATAAAAGAATAAACGAATAAAAGAATATACAAACATGTACTTGTATATCTGTATGTACGGCAAGCAGGGCGTGGCCGTGTGGTAAGACGTTTGCTTTCCTACCACAAGGTTCCAGGTTCAGTCCCACTGCTTGGGACCTTGAACAGGTGTCCTCTCCTATAGCCTCGGGCCGACCAAAGGCTTGTGAGTGAATTTGGTAGGCGGAAACTGAATGAAGACCGTCGTGCGTGCGTGTGTACTACTATAACTAAAATATTAAATCATATTATAAACGTCCTTAACAAATGTATTGTCACTGATTAAGTACTACACTTGTGAATATAAATATTACACTACTATTATACTCTGCTTCTCTGTGTCAGCCTCTTGTATATGTGTGTTTGTGTGTGTGTGTGTGTGTGTGTGTGTGTGAGAGATTTTCAGTTGTTAGTTTCTCATGCCATCTACCCACAGTCTTATGATCAGGAACTGGTGGTCCATATTTCTTTTCATATTGTCGAACATTTTCTCACAAATTTCCGCTGACAACAAAATGGGAAACTGCATAAATCTGCTGTTCGCAAGAATAGCTCATGTTGATACGGTATCTGAAATGAAAAAAA
>NW_026334618.1:5888-6685 GCF_001194135.2 Octopus bimaculoides
ATGTAATCCCTTTCCCATTTCTGTTATTTGCTTTATACAAACACACGCATACCTATCTATCTATCTATCTATCTATCTATCTATCTATCTATCTGTGTGTGTGTGTGTGTGAGTACATATATATATATATATATATATGTACTCTCTCTCTCTCTCTCTCTCTCTCTCACACACACACATATTCTGTAAATAATAATTATAAGTTGAAGCTTATAAGCGTTCACCCTATATTAACTATAGAAAATAGTCTTTTATTGGGGCATATAAGCGTACTAATACCCATTTTTTTCCGTCGAAGGCTTATATGCCCCAATACAGGACTATTTTCTATAACCAATACGTGATGAACGCTTATAAGCGTAAGCATATAAGTATTTTCAGAATTTACACTTATCACCGTTCCTTAATATGACGCAGTGTGTGTGTGAAGAAAGAACACAAATGGGTGAAGGTCCACTATGTTTTCTTCAGATGAAGTAAAAACTTAAAATTTGAAATTTGGTTCAGTAAAAATATCAGGATATGGAATGTGTTGACCCCTCATTTTGTCAACAAGAAAGTGAAGCTTTACCGAAGCATAACCAGATATCATATGGGTAAGGGCCATAAACCCGTCAACAGACAAAGCCACACTAAATTATTTGTATTAAATAGATGATGACTGATAAAGTTTAAGAGGAAGACGGAAAGAAAGAAAAATAGGGGTGAGGTGTGTGATTATCAGTGTGAAATAGTTATGGCCGGTCTTATTTGAAAAAAAAAATCTTTAAAGTAAAGAAAAGCAAAGACGCTGGTCC
>NW_026334618.1:7457-8462 GCF_001194135.2 Octopus bimaculoides
GAAGTCACAGTAATGCTTCAAAATAAGGCAATCCAAAAGAAAAATGATGTTGGTTCATGCGATGTAATTATATAAAAAGTTACGTAAACTACCAGTCTTCTTTCCAACACATGAATAGGAATAAAGCTCCAAAGTTAGCTGGTCATATATGGAATCTGAAGGCCAAATGCAATCAAGTGGAGCATCGCTGAGCGATCCACGCCATATGTAAATAGATCAAAGAGGTGTAGACTATGTGTAACCTCTCCGGATTGAACTTGCAGTCTCACCGATTTAGGCCTCCTCCCTGTTGAAATATTTTACAACTGCTGTATTAACTTTGATTAGAACATCATCCATTTAATTCTGATTTCGATGAACGAAGGGGATGCAACTCTTGTTTTTCTTTCCGATCACTATATTTGATGTCGCGATTCGCTAGAATATTACCTACGTAGTTAGCAAAATCTGATCAATGACGACTTAGCCTACAGCTGGCTCCGACTACAATCCCATTTTTCCGCACTTTTTTCTCTGAGCCTATCCATCAGTATATATTCAGCATACCTTAACTACTTGATAGAGAGCATTAACAAACACCATAGGACACGACCAAAAGAGATGGCGGACAGCAGCTGACTCGAGCTGAGAACAATCAAAATGAACGGCCAGCAGCTAACTTTTTGACAGCTACTACAATTACACCCAGAACAATCACATTCAAACTCTCTCAACTTTCGTTCGTAGTAACGACAGCATTTGATTTTTGTTAACGGGAAGAATAAAATTTTGCATATCAACGTCTCAATAGATTTCGTCGTCTTCTTCGTAACATATTTATATTTACGCACATATACATACATTTTACACACATTTATTCTTTTAATATTTTATTCTTTTAAGTGTTTTAGCTTTAAAGCTGCGATCATGCTGGGGCACCATCGCTGCACATATTTTTTGTTCATATTTTCTTGTTATTACTTTATGAACATACATTATAATCCTTTCATTAATATTCTGTTTGTA
>NW_026334619.1:0-236 GCF_001194135.2 Octopus bimaculoides
TATATATACGTTTGTGTGTGTGTGTGTATCTGTCTGTCTGTCTGTGTGTACACACTGAGATCGATAAATGAGAATTTGGACTCAACACCGCATTATTGGATAAATATTCTTTATTTGAGGGGTTAATAAAGTTACCAATGGTTTCTTACAAAAAGATTCTTTACAACTGTTAACTCACAAATAAAGCGTCTGCATACATACATACATACATACATACATACATACATACATACATA
>NW_026334620.1:0-453 GCF_001194135.2 Octopus bimaculoides
ACTTGGAATCTTGGAGTTAGTAGCCCGCGCTCTTAACCACTATGCCATATGGTTAAGACACCTGATGAAGTCTGGAGTGTAATCAGCTGAAACGTTGTGTTAATAACAAACAAAATGAGGACAAATATCCGTCAAATATAAATAATGTAATTACCCTTATCCTATCTATTTACTTAACTTATTTACCTGTATTTGTATTGACATTGCTTTGTACTGATGCTGGCATATGGCACCCACCAACAAAGAAAGCAACGATGATTTACCATTTAGCCTATATATATGTATTTACTTGTATGTGTACTAACACTGGTCGTACTAATGCTGGTAGGGCATCGACTTCCAGTGGAGGTAGCTAGTGCAATGTGACTGTCGACGATTAACTGTGAAAACAACTGCTATGACATGTCTCTTTAAAAATACTTACCATACAGCCACTCCTGTTAAATAATGATG
>NW_026334621.1:0-478 GCF_001194135.2 Octopus bimaculoides
AGTTCACTCAGCTGTAGAAATGAGTTGCGACGCCAGAGGTGCCAAGCTGTTTCGCCCCCTTTGCCTTTCCCTTGGATAAAGCTAGTGGCGGTATGCATGGGCGACTGCTGGTCTTCCATAAACAACCTTGCCCGGACTTGTGCCTCGGAGGGTAACTTTCTAGGTGCAATCCCATGGTCAGCCATGACCGAAGGGGGTCTTAGCAGCATGTGTATGTATGTATGTGTGTATGGATATATATACGTATATATATATATATATATATATATACGTGTATATACTTTAATTTATATAAGGGCATTGCTATACATAAATGCCTCACGCTAAGAAGGACTCTAAAGTCAAACTACCATAATAAACACATTTTTACCGAACGCGAAGGAATGCAACTCTCAAAGCTAGCCCCCTAAAAACAGACTAAAGGGTAAATCATGATTTCGTAATTATTGCAGTATTATGCAACCTTTACTCATCAGTA
>NW_026334622.1:0-203 GCF_001194135.2 Octopus bimaculoides
ATAACCTTATAAATCTACATTTTAACTCTTAATCCCTATCTAATTCCTCTTTCATACTTGAATATCACAACCATTTAATTATATTAGTGTGTATATGCATGCATATATATATGTGCGTGTGTGTGTATGTGTGAATGTATGTATACAAGGTAAATATACCTGCGTGTGCAGGGGTGATAATACATACAGATACACGTATATAT
>NW_026334623.1:0-305 GCF_001194135.2 Octopus bimaculoides
GCCATAGCGGCAATTTAACGATGACCAAGTAGCCGGCTCTTAGCGGCGGGACATTGGAAAACTGCCCAAAAGTATAACGGATCCAGTACCAAACAGTTAGATGTGTAATTAGAATTCACGTCGGTTTCGATCCGTTGCCAGCAATGCAAAGACACAAGCACGGCTGTACTGAAAGGTAATCTACTAAAAATGAACACCTGCTGGGTTTGCGTTATGTCCGAAGGATTATAAACTTCACCCCAATTATAGGGCACACACATAGACAAGAATGCGTGACACGAACACATATGTACTCACACATGCAT
>NW_026334624.1:0-838 GCF_001194135.2 Octopus bimaculoides
GGGTGCTTAGATAAAATGCAGATGTGAAGTCGGCGTAGTGAGCCTCCAGGCTGATCATGGACATGTTGGTAGAGTATGGAGGACTGTTCTTATTTGTTGTCATGTCTCAAATGTACATTTAATCTCTCCTCAATGCTTCTAGATCTTTCTGCAATATATGTCATGGTTTTATTTTTACAAATATCCTCCATGCACCTTATGCTGTTGGCTACATTTCTAGCTTTACAGTTAATGCCCAGGTTAAACTTTCATGTTCATATCATGCAGTTCTCATTGGTGCATGTGGTATTCTCCTAGCGGTATGTTCTACATAACTCTAATCTGATGAAGCACCTCGATCTTTCAACGATCTTGAGTTTGGTCTCCTTCAGAGCTTTCCACTGCGTAATTCTGCCATGGACTGTACCCTCTACAAACATCAGTCCTTGATATTTGTCAGCCTGGTACACCATCTATATTTTATGTTAGCCGGAAAATTCTGAGATTTTTAGGTGTTCCGGAAAGTTATGGGCGTGTTTAAGCTAAACCATTTAATGCTTAATTGAACACACATGAAACGTAACACATTTAAAACTTTGGCGTTGCTTGAGGTGGTAGTGTCTCAGTTCTTTGTTCCTGGCTAAAAATAAATTTATATTTCATTCCCGTTACCATTTATCGACATTCGAAATGGACAACCAAAGACAATATTCGCATTGTAATGCATTTCTTTTATAAAAAAGAACAAAATGCTGCAAAGACTTTCAAAAACATTTGTGAAGTTTAATTGTGATGATGCTGTAGGTGAATCAACTGTTCGAAGGAGGTTTGCAAAATTTAAAGCTGGAGAATTTAGACC
>NW_026334624.1:4212-4900 GCF_001194135.2 Octopus bimaculoides
ACTCTCCCCAACCTCTATTTGCTACTGACATGGATCGTTCATTCTTGTCATTGATTGAGATGCCTTACCTTCCCCGTCCCTAATCCCCTCCAGTGCTGCTGCCGGATAAAATACACCCAGGACACTTCGTGAGATGGTTGACGTTAGGAAAGACAAACAGCCATAGAAACTAAACCCCAAGTAAATAGGTTCTAATGTTCCTATAACTTTCTGTCTTCACTAAAATGTGGGACAGTATCTTCCAGGAATACCATAAGGGTGTGGCTGTGTGGTAAGACGCTTGTATCCCAGCCGGGGTTCAGTGCCACTGCGGGAACCTCCAAAACTGTCCCCTACAATAGCTTCGAGCCGATCAGAGTCTTCTGATTGGGTTTTGCACACGTAAGTTGCAGAAAAGAAGCCAGTCACATATGTGTGAGTATATATGCGCGTGCGCGTGTGTGTGTATGTGTGTATGTGTGTGTTCCTCACATCGCCTGACAACTAGTATTGGCATATTTAGGTCTCAGTAACCTAGCGGTTTGACAAAAAACACACAGCATAAGTGCCAAGCTTTTACAAATAGGATAACTACTGGGGTCGATAGCTACGACCAAAATTTGTTGAAGGCGTTGCCCCAGCATGACCGTAGCTAAACACATCACAGCATATCTTTCCCACCTTCGTTACGGGAAGTAGTGTTTTTAAC
>NW_026334625.1:0-215 GCF_001194135.2 Octopus bimaculoides
CCCCCCCCACCACCACCACCATCATCATCATCATCATCATCGTCGTCGTCATCAGCGTCATCATCATCATCCTTAACAACAACATCATCATCATCATATTCATCATAATCATCATCATCATCACCACCACCACCACCACCATCACCACCACCATCAGCATCATCCTCATCATCATCATCATCCTCATCATCATCACCACCACCACCACCACCACC
>NW_026334626.1:0-433 GCF_001194135.2 Octopus bimaculoides
TGCCCCTGGGAGCTCCTCTATGCTGATGACCTTGCACTAATTGCTGAGTCCCTATCAGAACTAGAGAAGTTTCAGGTTTGGAAGCAAGGACTAGAATCGAAGGGCCTTAGAGTCAACCTAGCTAAAACCAAAGTCCTAATAAGTAGGAAGGTAGACAACACACAAACCCCTTCAGTTAGATGACCCTGCTCGTTCTGTAGAAAAGGCGTAGGTAGAAACTCTATAAGATGCACCCAGTGCAAGCTATGGACACATAAGAGGTGCAGCAATATCAAAGGAAGGTTAACTAGGAAGTTAGTTTTTGTATGTGGCAGATGTTCAGGAGCAATAAACACTGTCAAAATGCAGAAAACAACTTCTGCCACATTCCAGGGAGAAAACTTAGACATAGTCGATAGCTTTCTTTATCTAGGTGACCAAGTTAGTAGTGGGG
>NW_026334627.1:0-217 GCF_001194135.2 Octopus bimaculoides
TGGACAAATGATGCATTCAATATGGCGTCCGAAATAACATATGGCCGTTTGCGATCAGATTAAAGTGATGGATTATATAACATGACTGGAAGGTCAGTACACAATACCTTAGCTAATATCGATTCTTCAGGATTCGGCATAGGTGCCAATTTCTAGTAAAAAGAACTTGTGAGTGGTCGATTCATCATTTCAACTCAAGCAAATAGAAAGCCGTTCC
>NW_026334628.1:0-274 GCF_001194135.2 Octopus bimaculoides
TATATATATATTTGTGTGTGTGTATGTGTGTATAGGAGAGAGACAGAGAGACAGGTAGAGACAGAGAGACAGGTAGAGACAGGTAGAGACAGAGAGACAGGTAGAGACAGAGAGCGACAGACAGACAGACAGTTATATAAATAATTGTATAAGATATTCATATGTGGTTATGATAAAACGCAATATCATTTGTTTAACACACTGACGCATGCGCACAGTTTACATGCGCGAATGCATGAATGTATACATACATACATACATACATACATACATA
>NW_026334629.1:0-372 GCF_001194135.2 Octopus bimaculoides
AAAGAAAAGTTGGGCGTAAGAGGAATTAGATGCAGTGTGCACAGAGAAAAGACTGTACTAGTTTGATCATGTGATGTGTATAGATGTAGATAGTTGCACACAGAAATGCCGATCACTTAAAGTGGATGGAAACTGTGGAAGAGGGAGACCCAGGAAAATATGGGACAAAGTGTTGAAGGTTGGTCTCAAGATATTGTGATGACAAAGGACCAAGATATCTGGCAATTTTCTGTACTCAAGAAGACCTGTCCACCACAGAAGAATTGATACCAGTGCTAGTGCTACATAAAAAGCACTCGTGCTGGTGTCATATTAAGAACACTGGTGCTGCTGCCACAAATAAAACACTCATACTGGTGCTATGTTAAAAGC
>NW_026334630.1:0-213 GCF_001194135.2 Octopus bimaculoides
CACAGACAAACAAAGACGAATGATTAAATTACCCTGCTTCCGCTACGCGTGCAGGGTAACTATTTCTGACACAGACACAAGGCTTCGGATTCAAGGAAATATAAAAATAAATGTGGTGTTTATTATTTTCTTCTTTCCTCCTCGAGAAATGTGAAGACAGGCCGGAAAGCGGAGCATTTTCCAATCGAAGTTGAATGTAGAGGGTTTGTAGGA
>NW_026334631.1:0-1261 GCF_001194135.2 Octopus bimaculoides
TATACAAATACCGAAATATTGCCCAATTTAATTTCAGTTACATCACGACTGATGAACTTTTCCTAGTCATTGTTACGGTCATTTGAGTTTTTATTTACCTAGAACCCATTATACACCAGCAAGTCACGCTAACTACGTTCCTTTAACGTTGATTTTTACCTGAAAACATTTCACATCTCACGTTGTTAATCTCAAATTTAGGACTCCGTCACAAAGATGAAAAAAATAAGTGTAATATGTGTTAAATAATGTGTAGTAAATGAATATAAGAAAATGCACTCCCAATATTCGTTTACTACACATTATTTCACACATATTACACTTTTTTTTCATTTTTGTGACCGGGTCCTAAACTAGAGATTAACCTTTCGCGCGCCAGTTGTTTACATAGAATGATGTTATTGTCGGTATAATGACGTGATGAGATCGCTATAAGATAGCACCAATTATTTGCCGACTAAACCCACAAGTCTGATATTCAGTAGTTGCTGACAGAAATAGAGGCGAAACTGTTCACTATTTTGTGCACGAAATGTGAAATGTTTTCTGGTAAAGAACATAGTATCATGACTTATTGGTGTATAATAGGTACTAGGTAAATAAAAACTAGCAATCAATCGGTTTTGGTCTTCTGTGTGTGCGAGTGTGTGTTGGCATGTGTGTGATTGTTGAAGTTGCTCGTGCAAATGAAAAACAATGTGTGTGTGTGCGCAACCGTATTTTTCACTGTTCAGCTGAAGAAAATAAATATTAAAGAAATAAAAATTTCATACGGAACTTCCCGAAGAAATAGTTTCATTTCTCGGAGACCAAAACGATTCATTGCCTAAAAACTTAAATGTCCGTAACAATGACTAGGAAAAGTTCATTAAGTCATGATGTAAACGAAATTAAATTGGGCAACGTTTCGGTATTTGTATATGACGGCAACGATGAGTAAATGTTGGTGCGAGTGTGTGCTTAACTGTACAGCTCTGTGAAGAAGATGAGACATAATGTAACAGACTCCCTCATGACAACATAGATTTTTAACGGAAGATTATCTTAAATTGTATGTAAATTTTAAAGAGAATGAACTTATTCTAAAAAAAAAAAGTTTTAGTGTCAGTTTATAGAATAAATACATTAAAATTTACTCCTCTGATGTTTACGGCCATATCACGTTGAAAGCACCGGTTCTCGTCCGATCACCGAAGTTAAGCAACATCGAGCCTAGTTAGTACTTGGATGGGTGACCGCTTGGGAACCCTAGGTGCTGTAA
>NW_026334631.1:3821-4768 GCF_001194135.2 Octopus bimaculoides
AGAGACTGTTCCGTGTACCACACGACCAGCAACATTAACAAGCGCGGTTTTATTTTGACTCTGTTAGAGTGGATGTTTTCCACTCACGATCAACAGACCATCCAGAATGTTCAGTACCAGGTAACAGGTCCCAACTAGCATCCGACGCTCAACTACAGCTCTGCTCACTGACCACAACTTCCTGCGTATTAACATTCTGAATCTCCTTGTATAACTTTTATAGAATATTCAGTACCAGGTAACAGGTCCCAACTAGCATCCAACGCTCAACTACAGCTCTGCTCACTGACCACAACTTCCTGCGTATTAACATTCTATCTCCTTGTGGAATATTTATACGAACTGGTTTTCTCCATCTCAGTGTTTTAAGACTTTTCACAGTCTGTTACAGACACTTTTACTATGTTCTGTGTTCTTTTTCTCACACACACACTCATTCATTTGTTTTTCACTAGATGGCATTTACTGCCCATTTTACTTGCATGTTTTCTTTAATCAATTCATTTGTACATTGCATGCATGTATCTCACAAGTGTACATTCATTTCTTTGATTTTCTTTGTGTGTGTTTGTGCCACATCTTGTGGTTTGTTTCAGTGGCCATCTTGCCTCAGACATCCCTCCAAAATTTCTATTTTCGTGCTTCCACACTCAAGGGGGAGCCATTGTAGTGACGTCATTTGGCGCCAAAATACAGTCGCCATTACTGCGTTTTCATCCACGCATGCGCAGGGAATAGTTCCGGAAGGAACACAGGAAGAGTCTCATGCGCATGCGTGGAATTCAACATCTAAACGTTCCCGCTCAATTCATTCTCTTTCTCGGTCGGCCGGCCATGAGCATGGACGGGTCAAGCTGTCTCTCCAGCACTCCAACTCAGGGGACAGTTCATTCCAACGTCTCAGCAACCAACCCTATTTTCCTCGGTAAATAAATATTGTTGTGTTG
>NW_026334631.1:4988-10233 GCF_001194135.2 Octopus bimaculoides
ATATATATATATATATATATACATTGGAAGAGATAAACTTCGTAGTTTATGACAATATAACTGCTATGTATAGCTCTGTGACTGCAAGTCACAACTGGAGAAATATCGTGATAAATTCATGATGGCAAATCTGTACCATCAGTCTGCTCGGCTGGAAAATGGAAACATGAGTTTGGAGTTGTTAAAACGACTGTTCAGCATTCTGTATCTACAAACAGCTGGTAAATGAGAATGTAGTTGTCACGGCAACTGCCTCAACGTTCAGAAATTAGTGCCAAAAATTCGCTTATTTATAAGCCTCATTAGAAGGTTCTAGAAGGTCGAACCATGTGATGGCTCGATGCTGATCGGTCAGTTAATCGGCTGCTCACGTGAAATCACTATGACTAAGCAGCAACGCTTACTCGGCTATGCAACGATTCGGTTTTAAATCTGCTACAAAGGTGACAAGTTGTGCAGTGTATGATGTTCATGTCTTTTGAAACGTCAGTCCCACTATAGAATATTATTCTTACATCTGGGACACTGTTGCTGCACATACAGATTTCCTAACTGTATTCAATAAAGAGCCACCCAAATGATTTGCTTAAAGTTACTCTTAGATACACTCCAGCCTCTGACTCACAAACGCGCTGTTTCCTTACTCATCTTTTTATCGCTACTGTAATGGTTTCTTCTCCTCGGAGCTGGTTAGGTTCATGCCACCCAGGGCCGTCTCAGCAACATTATAGACACTCATGATAGCAAACCGCAGCATACATAGATCAGAATTGAGCCTCTAGACTTGTGAAACCCCTGGACTTATCTCCGTGTGCCCATGCTTTAAGACGGCACTGAGATCACCATCACTCAAACATTTCAGTCCTAGTCGACTCTCCCCTTCTCACCCCTGTCGTGTCCCCTTCACTCCAGGTCCACTCTAATTACCCTTATTCGCCAAAATATCAACCGACTGGAATACTCTTCTTGATCATATTTTTGTCGCAGGTGTTCACTAACGAAGTTCGAAAGGAACGTTAATGGTATCAATCTTACCTCCCGAAATCGGCCTGCTAAAGCTATGGGCAATACCTCTTCCTCTAGGTGCAGCAAATAAAAATAAAATAATTTGATATAAAACGCATGGCTGGAAAGTCTTCGATTGAGATTGACATAACAAGGGTGGGAGGGAGATAAGGTACATGAGATTGATAAAAAAACAAGGAATGACAAGTCAACAAGGCATTCAGCCTAGCTTATTTTCAGTAAGGAAATACATTGGATAATGTAGTATGAGATAATACGCAAAAGACTGATGGCTGGAATGCATTTAATAATTGGCCTAATGAGATTATGAAGGGAGATAAGTTTTAAGACCGGAAATATTATTTTTGAATGTGTTCTCTCCCTGCATAACTTGACGATGTAAATAAATCACATCAAAATTAAATCTATGCTTGGCTAATCGCTAAATTTTACTGTCGCAGTTTTTTTGTTGACATTACAAATGATTGTAAGTTATATATAATTTCTAATATCCTATATGTAACCACTTATTGTTTCATTAACTATTTAAAACTCTAACTTAAATCTTGATCAGTCCTATATTTTGTTTATAAAATGATTGTTTTATTTTATTGATTCTACCGTTTTGTCACATGCATATTTGTCATAACGCTTTGGATCGCCTGCCAACGTGGTCATCGTTATCTTTTGTAATTTCATTCACATTTTAGATATAGGAATATGACATCGACATCATTGAAAGTAACATCATCATCCTACGAAGTTTTCTCGGTGTTTTCAATTCGCTTAATGACCAGGTTTATTATTATAAGTGCATAAATATATTTCGTTTACATCTGAAGTGTAAATATGTATGTTGTTTCAGCATTTCGAATTTTTCAAAAGAAGTAGACATTCCTTTGATCCAGTATTCTACAATAGGGTTCTTTATTTTATCAGTCCCGAGAGGATAAAAGATACAGGTGACGCCTGCAAGATTTGAACTCAGAGCGTTTAGGTTTGTAATTAAATAACGGCTGTATTTTGTGCAACGTCCTCACAATTTCTCCCATCTCCTCGATTTACTAACAATAACAGCCAATATAGTCTTTGATGTAACTGGGACGTCTACTTGATCAGAGTTGACATATTAGATTACATACAAATGATCAATGAAAATGTTTGGATTAGAATGAAATGGATTGGTATAATCGATAAAGCTTCAGACAAAATACCCGGAGTATTTAATTTAGCTCTCGCCGAAATCAACTTTGCATTTCATTTTTCCGAGGCCTTTAAAATATGATACTAAATACTAGAGTGGATTACTGGAATACGTTTTTAACAAGAAGCTCTATAGCTATAAAGGAAAGAAAAAACAAGGAAAGTCATTTAGGTCAATCACAGTAAACATTACTAGTAATGAAACTCGATTACAATGTACAACGCTTTCTTTCACAACATAAAGTGGGTTCGAATCCCACAGAAAGCTTTCGACTTTTTTTTCCACGGACGGCTATTTTTTTAACCTATTATTCTACTCACTTTTATTTATACCATTATCTACTCCAAGGAGTCTACTGAAGATGGGAACAAGCAATGGCACACAAAGTTTTATAGCCTTAACTTTGGAGAGCAGAACTTCGCAGGATAGAATTCCTGATCCAAATAGTTTACTGTCCTACTGAGCACATCCGAACTTAAGCTATATTTCTTTAAGTTTCTAAATTTTTTTAATATAAAATATCTTCCAATTCTCATTGGTAAGAACAAAGCTTCTTAAATGATGAAGAAAATGTTAAGTGTTGCATGTTGCTTTGATAAAATGGTTAGCATGTTTGTCATGTTCACAGATGTGGGTTTGGATCCCACAGGCAGCTTTCGACTTTTTTTTCCATCTAAGTGATGAAGATCACTTACCATGTCTAGTGTCTAGCCTCAGGGCTTTTATGAATGACCAAACAATGACACCAGTTATGATGGAGAAGAGGATCTTGAAGAACTGTGAGAAGTTCCTGATTGGGGCTTGCATGAGTTTCAAACCAATTGAGTTCAGCCCTCTTGTATCTAAGAAAAGCAGAGTTAGCAGCAAGTTTGATTTCTATGTTGGTAGCATATATATTCCAGCCATCTCCAAGAAACCAGTGAAGAGCCTGAAGACACAACACCCATGTGGCTAAGTAAGAATTAGAATCTTGGATATTCACAGTGGAGAAATAAGGCATGAATTTACCAGTATGGTATCCTCCCCCAGATCCTTTGGACATTCTTGATATATCCACAGGAGCAGGTTTTGAGAAGAAAATCAGCAGGTTCCTGTGGAAATGGCTGCAACTTCCTCAGAGTTGAATCAGTATCACCCTGTGTAGACATAATAAGTTGAAGATGCTATCTTATCATCAACTTGAAAGAAGAATTTATGGTTAACTGTGCTGGGGAAGTACTGCAATACTGAGACTTCAGGCTGGTATTGAGTTCAAGGTAGGATGGGAATGGAGAACAGTTGGGGTTGTACTTTGTGGAAAGGCAGCACAACACTTCACTATCACAAAGTGCAAGGAAATGACAGGAATTTACTGATCCAGAATGAGGTGCAAGAGTTAGATGAGAAGAAGCAAGCCAGCAAGTGTTAAGATGTAGTATCAAGGAGCCTGCTTAAGATGGGAACAAGCAATGGCATATAATGTCTCATGGCCCTAACTTTGGAAAGCAGAGCTTCATTGGATAAAATTCCTGATCCAGGCAGTTTAGTGTCCTACTGAGTACATCCAAACTTGTTCTGGTGGAGAAATGGGGAATCATTAGTTTGCCAGTTATGCTTCAGGAGAGGGACTCTGGAGATCATCCTCAGTAGCTATCTAGAAGTCATGGGCAAGGGGTGTCACTGCTGGAGGCAAGACCAGTTCATGAAGGTTGAAGCACACACCATCCACAGTGGGGTTAACCATTGCATGCATTCTGTCCTATGACAAGGTTGATGTGAAGATAATGCCAGCTACCAGATCCACCTTCCTGGGCCTACTATCAATGGTGCAAAACTGAAAGTTGACTTGTAGGAGTGATTGAGATTCCCAAAAACTGTTGCCTCAAAATTGCTAAGGCTGGATATTGCACTGATTTTGGAAGCATCGAAACAGGTGATTCTGTTAGAACTCTCCATTTTTTGGAGGATCATACTGAGAATACAATTGACAGGAAGAGAATATAATATGCTAAGCTGGTGGTGTTACATTAAAGAAATGGGTTGGCTAGTAAGGTGTGACCCATTGAAGTGGGATGTACGCACGCACGCACCTATATAATGGGGCTCTTTCAGTTGCTGTATACAAAATTCACTTAGAAGAGTGGGATTGAACATGTAATGTGAAATTGAATTTCTTAATTACACAGTGCCTATGACTTTGGTTGATTATAAAAAAAAAAATATTCAAAACCCTTAAATGATTTAGTAAAATGAATAACTTTAAGTGGCAGCAGTATTAGAGCATCAAATTGAAAGCCTTGTGATATTTCTCCTGGTTTTCTGTGCTCTGAGTTTAAAACTCATTGAAGTCAGCTTTGCCTTTAATCCTTTTAAGGTTGATAAATGAAATACAAGTTCAATATAATGGATCTTGCTCTGTATTTTGAATTCAAATTCAACTTTCCATTGTTGACCTTATCAGGACCTATGTTTAACCATGATTAGTTTCCTATGTTAAATAGGGCAACACATCATTTGGAGTAACATCTTTGTTGCTATCAGTAAAAGAAGTGGATTCTGTACAAAGAGAGTAAATGTTAGCACAAAGATTAAAATAGCTGTGTCATTGTTTTTTGGAATATGAATTAACAAAATGTTCTTATCTAAAATTTATAATTGGAGGTTATAATTTGAATACAAACACTTGAAAGTGAGACATTTTATAAAATATAACCAGATGCTGTTTAAGGTAGATTGGTATCAAAAGTTTTCAATCTAATTATTCCAGTCATTTGAAATATGGGTCAGTTCTGTTTTCAAACTCAACTGATTTGCTTTGTAAGTGATTCAGCATTAATTGCACCTGGAATAAATTAAGCTTTTAGTGTAAACCTTTATTTCAAGTTAGTACAGTTGTCACAGAAAGGCCATCTCATTGTTTTTAGGGTTTCAGGTTATTCAATATGACTAGATTAGATAAACAAAGAAAATCTACTTATAAACTAGCAGTAGTGCCAAATACACACATCACACACATGTAAAATTACATAACAAATATATAATACTAGCAGAGGCACC
>NW_026334632.1:0-252 GCF_001194135.2 Octopus bimaculoides
TATAAAAACTGTACACATTGAAGTTTTTTAAAGAAGTCAGTATCGACAAAACTTTAAAGAGAACCGCTGCTGCTACTACTACTGCTACTAATAATGGTTTCAAATTTTGCCACACGGGGCAGCAATTCTGGGGGATTCCAGTGTTCAACTGGTATTTATTTTATCAACTCCAAAATAATAAAAGGCAAAGTCGACGTCAGTAGAATTTGAACTCAGAACGTAAAGCCAGACGAAATACCGCTAAGCATTTCA
>NW_026334634.1:0-589 GCF_001194135.2 Octopus bimaculoides
AAAAGGACTATTAAAACAACGAACTTAGCACCTGAGCAACTCTGGATCCCTAAAACAATTGAAGAGGTTACCCAGGCACTGTAAAGACTAAGCAACTGGAAGGCATCTGGGCACGACAACATCCCCAACTTCTGGTTAAAATATCTGACAGGAATACACAAAAAGCTGGCTGAAAACTTTAACGACATACTAGCAGAGCCAGAGACAATGTCTGGATGGCTCACGAAAGGGAAAACTATCCTAATTCCCAAATCCACGGAAACGGCAAAACCACGACATTAGAGACCTATAACCTGTCTCCCTACAATCTACAAAATCTTTACTGCAATAATATCGCAGAGATTGAGTAAGCACCTGGAAGAAAACAACCTGTATCCAGAAGAGCAGAAGGGATTCTGCAAGGGCTCATACGGCTGTAAAGATCAATTAATGATCAATAAAATCATAACTGACGACAGCCGCAGAAAGAAGAAAGGCCTCAGTATGGCCTGGATCGACTACCGAAAGGCTTTTGGTAGTGTTCCCCACACGTGAATCCTTGAAACACTAGCCATAAACAAGGTAGCACCAATAATTATAAAATACATAA
>NW_026334636.1:0-593 GCF_001194135.2 Octopus bimaculoides
TATATATATATATATATATATATATATATGTATATATGTATATAATATATGTATGTATATATATGTGAGTGTGTACGTATTTATATATATGTATATACATATATATATATATTTGTGTGTGTGTGTGTACATATATATATGTATGTACATATATCTATATATATATATACACACATACACGACAACTCTACTTGTCTGCTTGGGAAAATAAAATATGTTTCAAAAATTGCTCATGTTTTCAGAAACAAAATCGAAAAACAAAATTGACAACAAAAAACAACAGAAACAACAATAATAATAATGATAATAAAAATAATAATAATAATGATAATAATAATAACAATAATAATAATAATGATAATAATAATAATGATAATAATAATAATAATAGCACCACAAAGAATTTGAAAATATATGAATAAATAAACAAACGAATGAATGCAAAAAAAAGTTTGCGGCACATCCGTAGACGGTAATAAAATTATATTTTGTAAAGGAATATTTGATTAATGTTGAAAATAAACCAAAACGACGTAGCTGTTTTTAAAGAATAGTTCTGGCTAAATTTGACATGTATGAAAATTTCATGAAAC
>NW_026334636.1:919-1901 GCF_001194135.2 Octopus bimaculoides
CAGAACGGGCGTTGTGAGTGTTTATTGAGCGAAAACACCTAAGCTCCAGCAGGGGATGGTGGCGAACCCTGCTGTACTCTTTCACCACAACTTTCTCTCATTCTTACTTCCTGTTTCTGTTGTACCTGTAATTCAAAAGGGTCAGCCCTGTCACACTGTGTCACGCTGAATATCCCCGAGAACTACGTTAAGGGTACACGTGTCTGTGGAGTGCTCAGCCACTTGCACGTTAATTTCAACTGGAACCCTCGACGTCGTAAGCGACGGAGTGCCAACAACAACAACATACATACATACACATACACACAATACATACAGACGAATAGAAAATTAGATGACGACAAAAGAGCAATGCCAGCTATTCTGGATGAGGATGAGAAAGAGATATAATTTTGAAGAAATGTATAACAAATACATAAAAATTCGAAGTCGCATTAACAGGCTTAAGATAAATAGAAAATAACCCGATATTCGAGTTAAAAGGCAAGGGGCAGCAATGGGCAAGTTTTTCGGTATCGATTTGGTCTTATCAGCATGTGAGATCGATGTGCAGAATCGTTATAGCGTTAGATATATAATTTAGAAAACATTTTTCGAATTCTTCTTATTGTAATATCCGATACCTCCGCGGCTAATTTAGACATTTATGCTTCTGGAATCGATAAACAAAGTACCAATCAAAGACTGGGATCGATTCGGTTCTTCCTCTCTTTCGCTTCCACTTTATCTCACCCGTTATTTCGGCAGCTCCCGCAAAATCGGAGATGAAGTGTTGTGATAGGATTGTCCGTCATTCTTGCTGTGTAACTCTTTCTTAGAGAAAGGGACACGGGGAAACATGGAACGGAAAAGTTTCCTCATCAAGTACATAAGAAACACGGGCATATGGTGTAGTTGTTAAGAGCGCGGGATGCTAACCCCAACATTCCAATTTCGATGCCAGGCAGTGACCTGAATAATAATAATAATAATAATAATAATA
>NW_026334637.1:0-285 GCF_001194135.2 Octopus bimaculoides
CACACACACACACACACGCATATACATACATGCACAGGCACAAAGCCTACACACTACCCACCCATCGGCTACGTGTAGTCTGTTAGCTTAGTGTTGGAGCGTGACGAATACAGGAATCCTTTAATGATTTATAAAATCGAAAAGAAAACAAACAGAACGTAAATAAGACAAACCGATTTGGGAAGCCTTAGGCTTAGTACCTAAGATCTACAGTTGAGAAATTGCTACTGCTACCGCTGCTGCTGTTGCTTTTACTACTACTACTACTACTACTACTACTACTAC
>NW_026334638.1:0-389 GCF_001194135.2 Octopus bimaculoides
TGGCACACGCATTATTTTATCCGATTCGCTGAATAGAAAACCTTTAATTTGTAAATGTGAGTGAGGTTATCGGAAGGATTAGGGCTTCTCTTGGTTACTATGTATGCACATATTATATTTCGTAATTGTTCCTAATACATTAATCAGATTGGATTCATTTATCTTATATCATTCTACTGTGGAAATACAATTAGGTGCATTTTGTTTGGACAAAATTCAAACCCTCCAGAAAAGAAATATATCATAAAAACCTTATTCTAAAAATACAATAAAGTACATAAAAAATAGAAAAATAGATATGTACTTTTTATGTACTTTATTGTATTTTTAGAATAAGGCGTTTATGATATATTTATTTTCTGGAGGGTATGAATTATATTCTTCATTAC
>NW_026334639.1:0-299 GCF_001194135.2 Octopus bimaculoides
ATATATATATATATATATATATATATCCACACACACAAATATTTTTATACACATATACATATTTATGTATCTCTCTATCGATGATTATCATGATGACGACGACCGTGATGACAACGACGACCGTGATGACAACGACGACGACGATCATAATGTTTTCTTACATAATCACAAAGCAAAAACCAGTTTTGCTGAGAATGTGTTATAATCGATGATATTATTTCCCTATGACAAAATAATCCTACGAGATTATTGTTGATGTTGATATTATTATTATTATTATTATTATTATTATTATTATT
>NW_026334640.1:0-203 GCF_001194135.2 Octopus bimaculoides
CCTCCTTCTTTCTCAATAACTGCCTTCACACGCTTCCTGAAACTTGCACAGGTATTCCTCAAATATTCGGGAGACAACTTCTCCCATTCTTCTTTAATAGTATCTTTAAGAGAGTCGACATTGCTGTGTGATGTTCTATTGGTAGCATGTTGTAAACGCCCCAAATAGCATAATCCAGAGGGTTTAGATCTGGGCTAGAAGGC
>NW_026334641.1:0-201 GCF_001194135.2 Octopus bimaculoides
GTATATAATTATATACATACATACGTATATATATATTAATGTATATATGTGTGTGTGTGCCTGTGTCTGTTTGTGTTGTGTGTATATATGTATATATATGTATGTCTATCTATCTGTCTATCTATTAATATATTTATCTACCTATCTCTACATGTGTGTGTGTATATATATGTACATACATACATACATACATACACACAT
>NW_026334642.1:0-406 GCF_001194135.2 Octopus bimaculoides
ACACACACACACACACACACACACACACACACACACACATATATATGCCTTCACATACATACAGACATTTTCGTGCATGCAAAAATATGTGTACGTTTGCTTGTCTATCTGTCTGTCTGTATGTATGTATGTACGTACGTACGTACGTATGTATGTATGCATGTATGTATGTGTCTATCTATTTATCTATCTATCTATCTATCCACATATTTATTTATCTATCTATGCATGCTATATACATGTGTTCATACAAATGCATATTTACATACCTAAAGAATTTACAATTTGTATTTATCTTTGTATGTATATCGTAATATTAAAACACACAAACGTATTACGTACATATATACACGCAGACATACATACATACATATATACATACATATATACATACATATATATATAT
>NW_026334643.1:0-771 GCF_001194135.2 Octopus bimaculoides
AAACACAGAGAAAGGACCCTTCATCAGTTGTCGGCTGTCTATCAACTCCTCCTTTTGAGCAATATGAGTCTTCAAAGACAGTTGCTCCCATAAATTCTAAAATAAAATTTTGGATTCATGGAGGGTCAAAGTTGGGAACAAAAACATGACAGTGGAGACATACAAGGAAACCGAGTGAAAACAAACATGGAGGGTCGTTCTATACTGTTTTCTTCCTCTATCCTTCTCTAATTCCCTTTTTCTCCCCCTCCTTCCTTCACAGTTTTCTATCTGTCTCTCTCTCTCTCCCTCTCTCTCGTTGCTCACATGTGACCATCATCCATCTTTCTTTTCCTGCATGGACGTTCAAAAGAGCAGACGTTTTTTCTCTCTCTTCTATCTTTTCTCTTTTCATAAAATTATTTCTCACAACATTCACTATTTTCTTCTCGTTCTGATCTAATGAACCTCCATGTTTCTTTTTGTTTGGTTTCCACTGTCATGTTTTTGTTCCCAACTTTGACCCTCCATAGAACCTAAATTTTATTTTAGAATTCATGGGACCAACCGTATTTGAAGACTCATATTGTTGTTGAATGCTCCAAATGAGGAATAGTTAGACAGCTGACAACTGATGAAGGATCCTTTCTTTGTGTTTACTTGTTCTGTTCCTCATTTTTTCTTGTTCTTTATATAATTAACTCGTTTGTTTACGTACTTCATATTGTTTGAACCATTGGTGACGTCCTGTACCCATATATGCACATGTGTGCGTATGCATATATATATATA
>NW_026334644.1:0-293 GCF_001194135.2 Octopus bimaculoides
CTGTCTGTCTGTCTGTCTGTCTCTCTCTCTCTCTCTCTCTCTATCTGTCTATCAGTCTTGTCTGTATGCCTCACTATTGTCAGTGGTAATGGTGGTGCTGGTGGTAGTTGAAGTGGTAATGGTGGTGCTGGTGGTAGTTGAAGTGGTAATGGTGGTGCTGGTGGTAGTTGAAGTGGTAATGGTGGTGCTGATGGTAGTAGTGGTAGTGATGATGTAGTTTACAGTAGTAGTGGCGGTGATGGTCAAGGTGATGATGTTACTGCTGGTGTCAGAGGTTGCGATTACAACGACAG
>NW_026334645.1:0-913 GCF_001194135.2 Octopus bimaculoides
TATATATATATATCACGAGAGAGAGAGAGAAATAGAGGGAATATCGTATACATAAGATTTATGCATTGCACTGTGTTTGTAGTAATACAGTGAGTTATAGATTCATGATATTGATGTAAGGGTAATATGCTTCAAACGGGTGTCGCTTCACCTGTCTTTGGAACTTCGTGGTTGCGTAGAGATTTGGGATAGTGCACGAACCCGTTAGATACGGGAGCAGATGAAAGAATTGATTAGGCCTATTTTCCCAATTTAGTAAGGATGAAGAATACATTGCACCTCGAGAGGAAGTGATACTCTGAACATAAAATTTGAATTTCTTAAACTTTTGTTTCATATCACTTCAAATTAGCTATATTACTGTAAAAAAAAAAAAAAGCAATGAAAATGGAAAATATGAACTATTTGACGCCGACGTGAATCGAACATGCAGTCTTCTGATCTAGAATCAGACGCGCTACCGTTGCGCCACAGCGCCGAATGTACGCGATGTAACGAACAATACTCTTTTGGCTTACTTTTAGATAATGAAATCACAAGTTAATGTATTGGTTTCGTATATATTCTGTCTTTTTTTGAAGTAAATACCAAACGTCAGGACGGATTCACGTTCTAAACTTTTAAATCAAGCTTTATTGCTAGCTAATGCTAATTTAAAGTCCTGCCATTTCGTCTTGGGTTTTGCTTCACCCTTTGGTGATCAAATGAAAGACAGGAGTGTCAAACAGTAAGGACGGAATCGTAAATCGACTTGCTACAAACAACAGTCAAACCTACCTCCAGTGATACGCTGCCGTCCTAAATGAGAGTAAAAAAGCCTTGTAATATGTACTTTTATGCAATCATGAAAGAGAGGATAACCACAAGTGGATTTTCTTCGGTCAGGATTGATAGGAAAATAAGCAATAACGAG
>NW_026334645.1:4011-4228 GCF_001194135.2 Octopus bimaculoides
TTCTTCCCTTTCTTTTCAGTTTCTATTCATCTGTATTTCATAACGTTGAAGATTTATAAACTACTAGCAGTATAACCCGGCGTTGCTCGGGATTAAGCTAGGATTATTAAATGATTAAGTCCTTTATTTCAAACCAAAATAAGTAACATCGACCTCAGATTTGAGCAAAATCCGTTGAAATTAGTTTGGCTGAAAATGGTTTGCTGGCAATTTGATT
>NW_026334646.1:0-329 GCF_001194135.2 Octopus bimaculoides
ATATATATATATATATATATATATATATATATATGTTTTACACACACATATATAGATATATATGTGTGTGTGTGTATATATGTATATACATATGTATATATATACGTGTGTATATATGTATATATATATATGTATGTGTATATATATATACATGTGTATATATGTATATATATATATGTATGTGTATATATGTATATATATATGTATATATATATATGTATATATATATATGTATATATATTTATATATATAAATATATGGATATATATATGTGTGTGCGTGTGTATATATATATATGTATATATATGTGTGTGTGTGTATGTATATAT
>NW_026334647.1:0-1065 GCF_001194135.2 Octopus bimaculoides
ATATATATATATATATATTTACATAGTTATATTGTTATGCTTCTCTTCCTTGCTTATAATGTGGTTTAACACAATATTTTGTGAGTAATAAATGGGGGTTGTTAATATTTTTGATATTGTGGCTTTCAGATTCTCGAATGATATATATATGCTGCGGCTGACTGAAAATTAGGTAGCGTTCCACTGCCACATATCCCTTACTGATCTATCGATTACCATTGGTGGACCTCTTGAGGAGCTATCGATTACCATTGGTGGACCTCTTGAGGAGCTATCGATTAACATTGCTGGACCTCCCCTTATAGAGTTATCGATTAGCATTGCTGGGGGTCCACCTTTAGTTGAATAAGCATAGACGGGTCTTGTATCCTCGTACGGGTTGTATATAACCTCTGGAATAGTGGATACCATTGGATAATTCGTGTATGCAAACTCGCTGGCTCGTGACTTCGTATCGAATGTTAATTTTTCGTCGTAACGTTCTCCTTTCAAATACCATGCGGCAAATGCATAGAATGTTCCTGTGATGCATGCAAGAATCATGCTGACCCAACCAAGGGCGTATGAATACCCGTAGGACCTAGATGTGGCATTTATAAGATCCTGAAAAAAAAAAAAAATAATAAGAAAATAATGAAAAAGGAAGAAAAATAGTGAAAAAGAAATTAAAATAGAAGATTCATATTAACCCATTGACCCCCCACCCCAAAGAAACGTTTTAGTAGGTGCAGTTTTATTTGACTACACTCACCCCTGAAGATCCAAATTGCAGACGGCCACAAGGTTCTTCTGCTACGGATCGGTAATTGGGGTACAATGCTAATGTTTTTTAAACTATTATAAAAGTTAATGATTCTAATTAATCATTTACTAAATATGTATATATATATATATATATATTTATATATATATATATGTCATTTAAAACAGTTCGATTCAGTTTCATGCAACTTAAAGTTTCGCAGGCCCTTAACAGGAACCCAGGCTCTTTCAGACTTTGGTTTACTGCCTCCTGTTAGGAGCTCGCAAAAATTTAAGTCGCATGAAACCAAATCAAACAATTTT
>NW_026334648.1:0-603 GCF_001194135.2 Octopus bimaculoides
ATATCGACTTCGAAAGACTGAAAGATAAAGTAAATCTCGGCAGTACGCAACTAGTATTTATTTTATCACCCCCCCCCAAGTCCACATTAAGTCTATATTAAGAAAATCATTAGGGGTAAAGAAAAAGAATGCAGTAATAAAATTTTAACAATGGGTTTTCCTCCATTGGGAGTAGACGTTTGAGGGCTGCTTATGGTAGAACCGGAGAAAACCATGGCTGACCTGACTTCCGGGGAAGGTGCCTTTACTCAATTCCCTCGGCTCATGCTGACCACTCCCATCTAACTTTTTTCAAAATGGCTGGAAGGCAACACATCCTTTCCTTTACAAGTGAAATTTGAAGAAGTGACGAGGGAATGAATAATAATAATAATAATAACGGTTTCAAATTTTACTGTCTATGTGATCTCAAAGTTTAAAACAAATTCATGACATTCTTATGTTTTCTTAAACATTCTCTAGAACAACACTATGTACAAAACCAAGTATATGGCACCCTAGGCATAACACCCTCATTAACTTCTAACTTGTTGTCTCTTGAGGTCTCCGGGTAAGACTTGGAACCAACTTGTACAAATACAAAGCAAAAGTCAAACATATAAT
>NW_026334649.1:0-244 GCF_001194135.2 Octopus bimaculoides
CAGCATGACCGCAGCCACTTGGCTGAAACACATAAATAAATAAATAAATTCAAATGTAGATAACACTTACTTGCACTCACATAAACGTATATATGTATGTATATGCCTATATGTGTACATATGAATATACATTCATAATTATAACTATGCGTGTGTCTGTGTATATGTACATATGCACATATATATAATGCGTATGTGTTTATCTATCTATGCATACATGACGTACATGTATACACATTTATGC
>NW_026334650.1:0-425 GCF_001194135.2 Octopus bimaculoides
TCTGTGGTGAAATCCGTCCAAGTTACACTTGACCTGCCGTCTTCCATGGGTCCATAAAATACAGCAATGCCTCGACTATCGCGGGTGTTACGTTCCCAAAAACCCACGATAGGTGAAAATCCACGGAGTAGAAACAGTACTGTATATTTTTTTTTTAATATTTTTATAATTTGTATATATTTATTTTATTATAAAGCGAATCACATAAGAATGGCTATTGAAAAGGTGATGATACTGGCAGTGCCCTAACATGGCCATAACTTTTCGGCTGTAACGCATGAAATCATATATATACATATACGTATGTATTTGTAAATTTACATACAATGACAACCCACTAAGCACATATACGTAAGTATGTACAAGTTTCGTGACGCAAACAGGAAAATAGGGCTCAAAACACGAACCACTGCACAGAACTCTCA
>NW_026334651.1:0-318 GCF_001194135.2 Octopus bimaculoides
TATATACACACATATATTCATACATATATGCATACATATATATATATATATACATATATATATACACATTTATACATACATGCATGTATACATAAATATATGCATACATATACGTATACATACATATATATACATATATATACATACATATACATATATATACGCATATACATATATATATACATATATAAATATATATACATATATACACATATACATACATATATATAGATATATACACACATATATATATATACAAATATATAGGTACAGGAGTGGCTGTATGGTAAGTAGCTTGCTTACCAACCACATGGTTCC
>NW_026334652.1:0-352 GCF_001194135.2 Octopus bimaculoides
ACTGAACCCCGAACCATGTGGTTAGTAAGCAAGCTACTTACCACACAGCCGCTCCTGTGCCTATATTCATGTTCATGTTCATTTCTTGTCAATTGTCTGTCACTTTGATATTTGTTTGTCAACTAATAAAGTCGAGAGTTTTGCCTAAGGGAACAAAATGGAGAAGACAAGGAAAACTAGAAAATAAGGAACTTCACTGTATTCTTCATCATTTTACCATTGGTATAAGGAAGGGCACTGAGCTGTAGAAACCATGCCCAAACAAATATGGAGCCCAGGCAGCTCCTCAGTTAGCCAGCTCCTGTCAAACTGTCCAACCCATGCCAACATGGAAAACAGACGTTAAATGATG
>NW_026334653.1:0-355 GCF_001194135.2 Octopus bimaculoides
ATTCAAGTGTGATCGTTACCAGCGTCGCCTTACTGGCACTTGTGCCGGTGACACGTGAAAAAGCATTTGAGCCAAGTCATTGCCAGTGCTGTTGGACTGGCTCCTATGCAGGTGGCACATAAAAGACACCATTTGAGTGTGGCTATTGCTGGTACCACCTGACTGGCCCTCATGCCGGTGGCATGTAAATGCACCCATTACACTCTTGGGAGTGGTTGGCATTAGGAAGGGCATCCAGCTGTAGAAACTCTGCCAGATCAGTTTGGAGCCTGGTGCAGCCATCTGGTTTGCCAGTCCCCACAGGGAGGGGGCTAAACATAGAGGGGACAAACAAGGACAGACAAAAGGATTAAGT
>NW_026334654.1:0-916 GCF_001194135.2 Octopus bimaculoides
TATATATATGTGTGTGTGTGTATACACATACATAAATGTTTAAAAAATTTAAGTCGAAACAATACAAGTTCTAAGAAATAATACAATAATATAAGAAGGTGGTTTATTCTTATTACAACGTGTATTAATATTTTAACATTGAAATTCCAGGTGAAAGTACAAACCATCAATTTGTATGTCACATTGTTTTGATTAGAAAAAAAAAAATTGTTTATACACACATTTGGATGTTTGCAAAAACGAAACGTAGTGAATTCACAAGAAGCATGACATTTATTTTCTGTATTTACTGAGAAGGGTTCTTCACTGTATCGATATACTTTTAGGCATCACACTTCACCAAAACGCGCAAGAATGTGTGCGTAATATATATATAATGTGCACACATCCATACAAAGATATGTACATATACAGAACTAGTTTCATTAAATAGATGCCGCAAAATATTTTTATACAGTCATACACACAATACCATGTTTACTTCGTACAGAATTAAATATATATAAATATATGCACAATATATAATATACTTACATGATGTAAAAATATTTTTCAATCTCAATTACTGATGCTGCATTCGATACATTTATAATTCAAATTATTTCTATTGAAAACGAATTACAGAATTTGGTCGTGTATCTGTTTAAATGATTGTTATATACGGAGTAAACACTGAACGTAATCGATTTGCTGGGAAAATTATTAATTATTATAACGTAAGAATATTACAAAAAAACAATAAATTAAGAGGGATTCTTGTAATTTTGTGTCATTTTTTTAAGGTGTCAACAACAAACCAGGAACACAATACATGAGAAGACTGCTACCATTGTAAAACAATAACCGGTGTCATACTCTAAATAGTTGACCACTTTATGAAATACCACGTGAACAGAAATGTCTGCATTCATATAAT
>NW_026334655.1:0-223 GCF_001194135.2 Octopus bimaculoides
CAAACGAGCAAACGAACGAACGTACGTACGAACAAACGAACGTACGTACGAACTAACGATCGTACGTACGAACGAATGAATGAATGTACGTACGTACGTAAGAACGTACGTACGAACGAACAAACGAACGAACGTACGTACGAACTAACGAATGAATGAACGAACGAGCGATTGAACAAACGAAAGAACGAACGAACGATCGAAAGAACGAACAAAAGAACAA
>NW_026334656.1:0-304 GCF_001194135.2 Octopus bimaculoides
ACACACACACACACAAACACACACACACACACACACAATACACATTTACTTGCGCACATAAGTATTCGTTTAAAAATAGACATAGTGAATTACGGAGAAAAAGTGAGTGTAAATTTAACGAGCTCTTGACCGATTAAACACGATGTGTGTGGCAATGTGCTTGCTGTCCGGTTCTGTTCATTAAACCACAGTTGACTGATTGTTTTCGCTAACAAATGGAGAACATGGACGCATGAAAAATGAAGAATGATTGTGTTCTGATAGGAAAGCAAACAAGACACTTTCCAGAATTAAGAATATGATG
>NW_026334657.1:0-234 GCF_001194135.2 Octopus bimaculoides
ATATATATAAATGTATATATGTGTATATATATAAATGTATGTATATACATTCACACACACACATATACATGCATGCGTGTGTATGTTCGTACATAAATACGCACACATTTATATATGTCCACGTATTTATATGTAAAAACTTAAGTGAACATATGCATATACATTTATGTATGTATGTGTGTACATATATATACGCATATAAGTATGAATGCGTGTATATATATATATATATAT
>NW_026334658.1:0-228 GCF_001194135.2 Octopus bimaculoides
TTTTTTTTTTTTTATTTCCCACCGGGTCAAACTCTTTAGTTTGACCGACATTTTTGTGCATAAATATATTGTTTATTCTGTATTAGCCTTTTGTGGTGGAAGCTTGTAGAATGATACAAAAACATGTATGTAAACATACAAAGAAAGTTTTGATTTTGCTTTTGCACTGAAAGAAGTCACATATAATATTTGTATTACAGTATGTATGCATGTGTGTAATGAGAACAG
>NW_026334659.1:0-389 GCF_001194135.2 Octopus bimaculoides
ATATGTGTGTCTGTAACTCTGTCTCCTTGTGTGTGCATGTCTGAGTGTGTGTATATATGGTCATGTGTTTCAGTCTTCATCTGTGTATGTCTGCGTATGTGTGCTTGTCTGTTCATATAACCTATGTTCCTCTCTGCCTGTATGTTTACTTTTATGTCCATATGCTTACATATATGCGCATATACATATATATACATAAACTCTCTCTCACACACACACATACCTATATACACACATACATCTATGTGCATAACAACCACTAACTATTCTACTCTGCGTGTGTAAAACTGGGTATGGGGGTATATCTACTATGTATATCACCTGTTTAGTTTTGGGGAGGTTTCATTTATGAGGATGTACTCCTGTATTTGTCTGAGTGTTGGGTCCTT
>NW_026334660.1:0-231 GCF_001194135.2 Octopus bimaculoides
AAGCGGACGTTAAACGATGATGATGATGATGATGATACACACACACACAGTAACCCCTCGCCATATTGCAGTTTATTATTTAAGCTTACATCGACTTCTCCATGGTGTTGTTTTGCATTTACAAAAAAAAATATATACAAATTATAAAAATAATTATATATATATATATATATATGGGAGAATATATATGGAAGAATTTACGAAAAAAACAACAGACGAGGACAGGTGGTG
>NW_026334661.1:314-657 GCF_001194135.2 Octopus bimaculoides
TATGTATGTATGTATGTATGTATGTATGTATGTACCTATGTATGTATGTACATGTTCCATTGTCTTATTCCTTTACAGGTTTCAATCTGTGAATTGCAACCATGCTTGGACATTGCTTTCAAGTCTTATTAGTTCATCATAGCATATCAACCCCAGTACTGAATCTAGATTGATATTTATTTTACTGAAATGTATTTGTCAATCCATAAAGTTATGGGACACAAAGGGACACAACAACACAATATTGGTTAGCATCTGCAAATATAAGCATGGATACACATGCATTATGTGCGTACATACATACGTGTGTATATATATATATATATATATATATATATATATA
>NW_026334662.1:0-357 GCF_001194135.2 Octopus bimaculoides
CTTTCATCGCTGTTGTTGATGTTGTTGTTGTTGCTGCTGCTGCTGTTTTTGTTGTTATTGTTTCAGGTTAAGTTCAGTATTGGAGCGGAAATGTAAAGAGTATAACCGCGACGACAATATAAAATGCATTTTAAGTCGGTGAAGCTTCAATTCAGAAAGATTTGACTACTGTGTAGCAGAAATAATGACGAGATGGAAGTATGTCGATGTTTCAACAGAGTATCGATAATGCTAGCATCCGCTCTCTTTCAGCATTGGTTAGCTGCTTAATTAAAATTTAGATCTCATACCAGTTACTGCCAACACAAATAGTTTATAATGATATAGTTTAATTGTACAATGGGAAATCAAATATAC
>NW_026334663.1:0-385 GCF_001194135.2 Octopus bimaculoides
CAACCGATTTTGGTGTGTTTACATCCCCATAACTTAGCAGTTTGGCAAAAGCAACTGATAGAATCAGTAACAAACTTTGAAATAGAAAACAAAATATGTACTGGGGCTGATTTGTTCATTTAAAACCATTTAAGCTGGTGCTCCAGCTTGGTTGCAGTTTAATGAAGGAAACATGTAAAAGGTAAAAAAAAAAGATATTATTGTTGTCATTGATCTCCAATCCAGTCTTGAAGAGAAGACCAAAAGAATCCAGGCATGGTAATTGAGTAAAAGTAAGAAAGGATTCCCAGTTTCCATGGCGAATAAATGCACCACCTGGAGAATAAAGGGCAGTATCTCAGCCTTAGATATACAAGGATTTGATAAACTAGTCTATAAATTAAAA
>NW_026334664.1:0-861 GCF_001194135.2 Octopus bimaculoides
ATATATATATATATATATACATACATATATATATATACATATATATATTTTATATACATATATTATATATAAGTATATATATTTTGGCTCATCTCATAAATAATGAATCTTTTTTATTCTTTTATTTTTTTAAATTAAGAGAAAAACAAACAATTTTTTAAATCTAAAGTATACACACCTTCATTTTCTACACTGCTGTTCCATCTATCTGGTAGAATTTCAAGGCCCCTCTTCCAAAATTCACTTGTCTGATGAAAAATACTCCTCCAGTACTGTTCTGACCTCATCTACAAAATTCATATTTATTTTGTCCAAATGATTTGGTAGATGGGGCACCGTTTCCCATTCAAAGTGCTCAAACTTCCAGAATGTCATCCTTGCTGTATTTAGCCAAACATTATCCTGATGGAAGAACACCCTTTGACTTGAAACCAAAGATGTTTGTTTTCCTTCTAGCACAGGTGTCGATGAATGGTTGAATGACCAAATCCAAGCTTTTCTGCTAGTTCCTCAACAGTTACAATTGGATTTTGTTCCACCAGGGTTTGCTGGAAGTCCTTGTCGAGCTCTACAGATCTTCAGAATGAGGCTCGTCTTCCAGGCTGTAGTATCCGGCTTGGAATTTCAGGAATCACCATTGACACTAGCTTACGCTTATTGTTTGATTCCCATGTACTTCATTAATATTCCTCGCAATTTCAATTGGGTTGTTGCATTATTGGACTCTTGAAACAAAATATGCTCTTTTGTCACTTCCATTATAGTTTTGAAAAAATAACTCTTAAAATCGAACTGCACTTATCAAAACATTCACTAAGAATAAATACAAGGTAAAATTATTACCTGCTTTTATAGCAAGTT
>NW_026334665.1:0-321 GCF_001194135.2 Octopus bimaculoides
TCGTGTTGTCTTTTCAAATTTCTCTACTTCATTGTGTCGTGTTCGCAAAACAAAGTTATCTCATTCCACACGGGCAGAAATACAGGAAAAATAGAAGTTGAAAATGCACTGAGAATAGTTAAAATATATTTTTATTATTATGCTTAACAATTAAACCGGTTTCACAGTTTACACTGATTTTCAAAACGTTGAAATAGAAAGACACGGATTATATCGCAGCTGTCTTACTTCTGACTAGTGTTTGAAGATTAAATTTAGTGTCTTGATTGTAGCTAGACATATTCATTCAACTATGTTGGCCTTCCTTTTATGCACAAAATA
>NW_026334666.1:0-1172 GCF_001194135.2 Octopus bimaculoides
TATATATATATATATGCATGTATATATGTATGTATAATGTATACATAGGTATATGTATATATATATTGATAGATAGATGTGTAGTGAACACTTCTATCACTAGTATATATATTAACAGGCAAGCGTAGTAGAAAGCAACTCATTCCCTATCATCACCTGACTGACTTATTTGAGCGGCAACTGTCTCCACTCCATTTGCCGCCAGGACGCAAATCGACCAACCACAGCCCCTAATAAGGTCACGTGAGAGTGTTTCTTCTAATGCTTTCCTGGAGCCCCTATTTTCCTATAAATAGACTAAATTATACCCGTCAATTCGTCGCGGCTCAGATCTTAGATCTGATCGTTCTGACCACACACGCGTAACACAGCACCAACCAACCAGCCAGTTTCCAGCGACGACATCAACAACCACTTCAACTACGAACTACAAGCATCGCCCCCGACGTCGCCAGCAGCAACACGACTCTACGACTACCAGCATTGCCGCCAGCGTCAATATGACTCTACACGTACACAAGCTACCAACAGCTAACCGCAGCTTTTCAGCCCTGTTTGTGTGAATCACCTCACCACGAAATTAACAGCCAGAATTCAGCCCGCGAAGAACATCTGTATTCAAGAACCCGGCCGGGCATAGAAGCCCTAACATCACGACGAGTGATCGCTCTGCCCTAACGCTTTAACTTCTTATATACAGACACTTACCACTGTGTACTCTAAGAACTGGTATAGTTCCTTAAACGTGTTACTGACTCTATTCAATACTATGTATCTCTCGCATTCACATACATGTATTACTCGCACAGACTCTCTTGTATACATGACGGCCTGTCTTTAATGTGTTTTATTATGTCGCATTCACACACACACAGACATACGGTTTAATGCTACAATAAATCTTGCTGTTAATCATCTTCATCGGTTGAGTCATCTTCTATTTTTTATCCTACTGGCATTTACGAATTCTCTATGTTATAGTATAATAATATATTTAATCATTTTATATTTTGTGGCGACCGTGTGACGCGTTTAAAAAAAGGAGTCTGTTTTTCCATTCGTCACCATTTCTCCTTTTGGTTCGCACGGTCGTTCTTACAGATGTATATATATATACATATACATACACAGATGTACATATATATATATATATATATATATATATATATATA
>NW_026334666.1:2011-4906 GCF_001194135.2 Octopus bimaculoides
AATCCTAATCCTAACCCTAAACACGTATTCATTTGCACACGCGGGTTAGGGATAAGGTTAGGGATAGGGTTAGGATCGACCACTCAAGACTAGCTAGCGCGGACGCGCGACTGCGCGTTCGGGTCCGTGCTGGTTTAGTAGTACCATATATATATATATATACATCTATATATGTTTCACTGAAGCCATACATACATACATACATTCAGAACCTCTCTCTCTCTCTCACACATATATATATACATATAAATATATACATATATATATATATATATATATATAAAAGAATTTATCAAGTAGTCAGCGTGAAAAAAACCTCATAATGAAAAAAATTTATCATTTTTTTCATAAATATATATAATTTATATAAAGGGCATTAACTGTGTAGTAATGCCTCACGCTTCGAGGGACTAAATAAGTCAAAAACTACCAAAAAATAAGCAACATATTTACCGAAAGCGAGGGAATGCAGCTTTCAAAATTTATCTCTTAAAAACATTTAACTTAACGGTAAACCACTGGTTTCTCAATCAATACAGAATAACTGTGAAGTAACCTGCATCTTTTGTTCTTCAGTACACGTATGGTCGAGATACATAAAAATAAACAAGAATCAACATACCACGATGTACCCAACACAGTACAATGACTTCGGTTCATAATTATATATCCGTGAAAGAGATTTGAATTTATCCGGTTGCATCTCAGTAACATGTGCTTATACAGAATAATATTCAGCACTGAATATATTCTAATTATTTATAATATAATATAGGATAAAATCTTTATAAGAATTTATCAAGTAGTCAGCGTAACGATATCGAAATGTTAAAGTCGGAGATTACCAATTGTAACGATTAATGTTTTTGTGTTGTGTAGTCGATGTGTCACCAATTGTAACGATAAGTATTATTTAGCAATTGTAACAGGTTATATATACATATCTACATGAATACATGTGCTTTAAGAAGTTATAGACATATCGAAAGATTACCAATCTTTACAGACACTCAATCTACAGGATCTAAACGATTATTTGTTTAAAGTTTCATTAAAAAGTATCCATTATTCTAGAAATTATGAGGCAACAAAGTCGGAGGGGTATACATCTGTAGTTATGCCATTCTTTTAATGACATGTTCTATAAATTACCTTTCAGTGAGTAGATTATGATTATATGAAAAGAAAATTTGATGAGCTCATACACATACATACTAATACACGTCACATATACCTTACAAAATGAAACTTGAAATTTAAAAAAATAATTGTCAATATGCGTGTGTGCTCACCATTTTTTTTTTCACATCAAATTTCGATATAATCGTAAGACATGAAACAATGCTCATAATTTACATACTCTGAAAAGTATTTGTAGAAAATTTCATTAAAAAAATATCTTTTTCTGAAAGTTATAAGGACACAAACCCAACCCATGTGAACTTTCGAAACTCCTTTTCCCACCCACAGAAAAACTATTTTCACAACAAATTCCGATAATCGGAATCTACACCATCTGACGCGTATTTGTAGAAAATCTCAATTAAAACATTAAAATTTTTCTGGAAATTATGAGGAAACAAAGTCGAAAGAGGGGAGGCACACATATAGAAAATCCAACTACTAAATACATACATACACAACTATACATACATGCACAAAATATACATGAACATAAGCGATTCGTAAAACAAATGTGTATTTTGTTTGTGTGTGTGTGTGTGTGTGTGTGTGCGTGCGCGAGCGCGACGATAAAGAGAGGAGAGAGTGAGTGAAGGGGTGTGTTGTCATGAATACGTGCATACATAAGTATATATATCTGTTTTTGTATGTATGTGTATGAGAGGGAGAGCGAGTGCCACTTAGACATACATGCGAACACGCATCTTCACTCACGCACTGTCTCTCTCACACACGCACACATACAAACAAAAAAGATGTGTCATCCTTTGCTTTCACTTTACGCACCAATAATGGCAAAAGCTATGTTGTCAATGATTCGGCCCTACAGAACATTTGCTATGTAATGTAATGGTTGGTTTATTTCCAATAAAAGACGGTTGTCAAGCATACGTTTATTTATTTTTTTTTTGTTAATGTTTACATAACCTTTTTTAATGATAATATTGTCGTCACCTGTTTAAAATTAGTTACAGCATTTTAATTTTTGATATCCTGAGAACAGTGGATCTTTGCGTCCCGAATTCAAATGCTACCGAAGTTAACTTTGCTTTTCATTTTTTCGGGGTGGATAAAATCAAGTACCAGACAAGTACTGAGATTGATGCAATCGACCAACCCTTTTTTTCTATTTTCCTTTCTTTTCCATTTTTATTTGTGGTTATTGAATTAAACAGATACTGGTACAAATCCATGGATAAAATAAACTGCAATATTGTTTTTACAGCCTCACAGGTATAGATGTACTTAAAAACCAAAGATCGCCTCAATAATTTTTTTATAATTTCGTTAAAAGAAGATGGGACAAATCTCTATTACTTTTACCTCATGAATAGAACTTCAATACAGTTGCTGAATCGGCTAGAAACAGCAGTCAATCCCACATTGTAAACAACAAACACAAAAGCAAAATAATTTCATTACAACTGCATAAAAGCGGGCATAACTACAGGGTTTTACCCCCCAGACTTTGGGAGGTCATAACTTTAAGAAAAATGAACATTTTTTAATGAAATTTTCTATGCATATAGTATTTACTATGTAGAATAGAATCCGAATATACAAAAATTTCCGGTGAAAGTGTTTTGGAATGGGGGTGGGGGACAATTTTCGGAAATTCCAACAGAGTCCACTTAAATTCTTCTTAACTTCCAGGAAGATTAATATTTTTTCGTGAAATTTTCTACAAATATACCTTGATGTATGTACATTTCG
>NW_026334666.1:5191-8490 GCF_001194135.2 Octopus bimaculoides
TTAGAAATCTACGGATGCACATACGCACATAATAGAGAAAAATGAAACAATTATGGACGACTTGCTCCGAAACACCACCGAGTGGGGAACACTTCTCAAAAATAACCTGCAATTGTTTCCTTCAAAATTCCTACATGCTCGAAATGTACATACATCAAGGTATATTTGTAGAAAATTTCACGAAAAAATATTAATTTTCCTGGAAGTTAAGAAGAATTTAAGTGGACTCTGTTGGAATTTCCGAAAATTGTCCCCCAACCCCATTCCAAAACACTTTCACCGGAAATTTTTGTATATTCGGATTCTACATAGTAAATACTATATGCATAGAAAATTTCATTAAACAATATTAATTTTTCTGAAAGTTATAACCTCCCAAAGTCTGGGGGGTAAAACACTGTAGTTATGCCTAAAAGCGAATAATATCGCAACAAAAAAAAATAACAATAAAAATTCTTAATTATACTTCAAAATATTCTTTATGACAAACAAGCTGGTCGCGGCCACCAAAAACTATTAGCTAAATGGAGGTTAAGAAACTGAAAGTATATAGTTCATCAAGGATAGCCATATACATTATTTCCTTAATTTCAAAGTTCAAAAACACGAGTTGATTTTTATTTTCTCTCTCTCTGAAAGCGATAGTGCAAACACCACTGTATGCTTATTTAATTAAATTCCATTTCGTTATTTCTTCAATGAGACAACGCTCATGTTTTATGTATAAACTAAGAACATATCTCGATAGTTCCGTCCACAATCAGCCTGTCTTTTTATCTTACAAAAGATGACAAAATTAGCTAATATGAATGTTAACAACCATGGGACTAATACAGCTATTTTCATGTATTTTTGGAAGTTTTTTGTTTTCGATAAACTTCATAGTTATACTATAGATTCAAACAAGTCTACAACGTTCTGTTGAGTAGGAATATCAGTTTCTCAATGTAATTTTCTAGTGTCAAAATATTTTTGATATGTCAGGTGTTTGAACTGCAAACCACGACAAGCAAAGTATGTAAAACTGAAAATTAAATAAGAAAAATGTCATCACAAACCTTCCTTCCAGTTAGAAAAGTAATAAACTAACGTCGATAGCCGATTTATATACACTGATGACGTAGTGAAAATAAATCATGACGCAAAATAATCAGGAAGTACATATGCTGATTTTACGAAGAAAAATATATTATATCGATAGTGTGTGTCATCATAAAATTAAATGATTGGTGAAACCAGTTTTTCCTGGAAAAAAGAAAATAGTTTCATTTTCCTTTGAAAACGAGATAATACTTTCGTTTTGTGACAGAATTTTAATTTTTCTCTTTCAGCCTATTATAGGTACAAGGCCTGAAATTTTGGGGGAGGGGCATATCGATTCCATAGACTCTAGTGCATAACTGATATTTATTTCATCAACCCCGAAAGGATGAAAAAACTAAGTCGACCTCGGCGGAATTTGAACTCAGAACGTAAGCAGACAAAATATCGCTAAGCGGCGTGCTATTGAATCTGCCAGGTCTCTGCCTTCTCTCTTACAGTGCCTCGTCGGTCACGCTGGGGAAAGCAGAGTAAATACACCTATTATTATTATTATTGTTGTTGTTGTTATTATTATTTCGTTGTTGTTCATTTTCCCACATTAACCTTTACTGATCCAAGCAAAAAATAATATATTTTATTGATTTCATCGATCAAAAAATGTAAACAAACGCGCGCGGGCACACATTCACACTTACACACGTATGTATATGCGGTAATTGTTCAGTTTAGTTATATAAGGAAAAATAAAAATAAGATTAAGGGGAGATAAGTAGTAAAAGAAGCAGATTATTTTTTATACCGCGTAAAGACTGGCGATCGCCGCCAGAAAGTGAACAAAAGTCTTCTTTTTCTAAGTGGAATTACGCCAGAGAAACTCATGCAGATATGAAACAAACAATACGCCCGACGCCCCAAACTGTCGTTTCAACTTCCGTTTCAACCGCATTCACATATTTTTCACATTTTGTGTGTAGACATCTTGATCATGAGGATCAACAAAATGACGTTGGTGTATAATCACCTCGGGCGTGTAGGCACCACCTTTGAGGATACCGATATTATAATATGCTCGCCATCCATCGCTCACTGTGAGACCCAGGCAAAATCCACCTTTGCATCAGCTCAGTTAAATTTTCTTCTGTGCAGTCAGGTACTTCGACACAAAAACACTACTCCCACACAGTTCAGCCGCTTTTTGGCACATAGGTAGATCACATGCCCTGAAGTTGAAATAAGGCTGGAACTTTTCGAAAATTCGATAATGCTCATTTGGCATCGATTTCTGTGAGCTCAATCGGGTGTTTGAATGGAAATTCCCATAACGATGTTAATTTTCCTGCAGCTTTTGCTATATATATATGGATATAAATACATACATTATATATATATATAACTGACCAACAAAATAACTGACCAACAAAAAACAAAACAAAATCAAAACCAACCAAGATTCAACCAAATCAAAAAATAATCCCAAATACTAAGCAAACAAAGATGAATCATCCAACTTTCACTGAGCGCGCACATCCAACTTCCACTGAGCGCGAGCGCACACACACACACACACGCACACATTCACATACCCACCTTTTACATACACACATATATTCACGCTGTTTGATTTATTTTTTCAGCGTACAATTTTCATCATCCCACTACCAAGTATGACATCACCCCTTCCTTTCGCGTTCATAAACACAAGAGTATTATTATCTCGGTAACCAGGTGCGCTATGAAAAAAGACAAGAAAGAATCGCCCATATCAAATTTATATGCATATATATACATATACATACACACACACACACACACGCACACACACACACACACACATATATATATACATATATATATACATATGTATATGGATATAATACAAATGATATATGAGCATATGCATGTATACATACATATATGTACATACCTACATCTACATATATATAGGAACGGGAATATAAACAGCACAAAAAACGACTTTTTTTTACGGACAACAGAATGAACACATAGGAAAACAGACAAGCCAGATATGGAACTTTTCCTTGATCAGCTGCCTCTATTCTAAACTACGCCTAGTTTAGAATAGAGGCAGCTGATGAAGGAAAAGTTCCATAGCTGGCTTGTCTGTTTTCCTATGTGTTCATTCTGTTGTCCGTAAAAAAAGTCGTTTTTTGTGCTTTGTTTATATTCCCGTTCCTTTTTTGTCCTCGTTTTTTGACGTCCTGTACCCAGATATGCATCTATATATACATGTAGAT
>NW_026334667.1:0-761 GCF_001194135.2 Octopus bimaculoides
CAAACACAAGTAGGTTTAATGGAATACAAAACACAGAGTACGGAATAAAGAGTACAAAATAAGCACACACACCACTATCTATCGTACTTATATCACGTTACTATACTACCACTCACACAGCTATACTCACACACACGCATACATATGCACTACGCACACACTACACATGTGCACCATTGTACCCCATGCACATACCGCTTACACATACCACACACGTCATACAATGACATACACACCACCACACGAGTACACCTCTATGCACAGCACACATTACAGACACACCATTACAGACAACAAACACACGCCATACACAAGACCATATACACACATATATACACACATCACGACATATAACACCACTACATACAATTATGTGACACGCTCATACACGCGGTAGTATCACTCTACACGTACCACCATACACTATTACGGACTACTATACAACCATACACATAAAGAATACTATACATCACTGTACATGCACCACAACACGTACAAACATGAAGACACACATACTACACTTATAGCACAACAACACACTACACTTAAGCCACAACAAACACACACAGCACTTACACCACAACACACACACACACACTCACACACACACATGCTATACTTAAACTACAATACTACACTTACAATAAACAAACACACACAACACTTACACCACAACACATACACATTACACTTATACCACCAGAACATAATACACAAACTACATTTACAGCATAACACACGCACGCACACACACACACACA
>NW_026334668.1:0-467 GCF_001194135.2 Octopus bimaculoides
TCATGGTTATTTGCCAAATTTTGTTACTTTGTGTTTTCTGAAAACGGTTGAGTCTTCGGTGAACTCTTTGATAAATATAATGTTTTCAACAACCATCTAGCTTATATTAACCCTGTACACTTCAAACGGTATAGTGATTTTGAAATATGAAAACTACCTAAAAGTGTCTAAAATCGTTTGGAAATCACGAAATAAGCATTTTCAAGTTTTGTTGGATTTTCATGTTTATTTGTTAAAGTTTGTGAGTTGTGTTTTCTGAAAAAGGTTCTCACGTCGGTGAACTCTTTGATAAATATAATGTTTTCAACGACTATCTAGCTTATATTAACCATCTAGACTTCAAAACGAATAGTGGTTTTGCAAAAATGAAAACTACCTAAAAGTGTCTAAAACCGACCGGAAATCACGAACAGAGCGTCTTCAAGTTTTGTTGGTTTTTCATGGTTATTTGCCAAATTTTGTGAGTT
>NW_026334669.1:0-443 GCF_001194135.2 Octopus bimaculoides
ATACTAGATGAGGAGGAAAAAGAAGGAAAAAGGTGGAAAATGGAAAATTCCGGAAAACGGATAAGAATGAAGGATGTGTTGAAATTTTTAAGAGAATAAATAACATTGGCTTTTTGCGTGCTAGTTTGCCGGGAAATTTAATCTGCAATCAGAATTTTTCAATGTGCTACAAACTACATTCTTACAATGATGTATCAGCAAAGTCGAAACTGTCGCAGTTAATCTTTAAACCGGAAACGAGAGTGAAGTTTAAATAACACAGCTAAAGTAAAATATTCGTGGCGGTAGCCATCTATCAAAGTTTTATTATGTTTTGGGTTTTATATATTTTTATATTCAATGGTTATATAAGATGATTGATAAATTTGATATTCATACAGAAGACGGTAACAAATGATGAGAGGGGGGAAATAATAATAATAATAATAATAATAATAATAATA
>NW_026334670.1:0-508 GCF_001194135.2 Octopus bimaculoides
CAAATCCAATGCCAAATCATTTTACAGGGAAATAGGGAAAGAAAAAATAGGTACAAGTGCAAATAAAGTTGTAAGTACAAGTACAGGTACAAGTACAATAACAAGTACATGTACAATAACAAGTACATGTACAATAACAAGTACAAGTACAAGTACAGGTACAATACAATAACAAGTATAAGTACAAGTACAGGTACAAGTACAATAACAAGTACAAGTAAAAGTACAATAATAAGTACAAGTAATATAACAAGTACAACTACAAGTATAAGTACAATAACGAGTATAATAACAAGTACAAGAACAATAACAAGTACTAGTACAATAACTAGTACAAGTAAAATAACAAGTACAAATACAAGTACAAGTAAATGTACAAGTACAAGTACAAACACAAGTACAAGAACAAGAACAAAAAGAACTAGAACAAGAACGAGAACAAGAACAGGAACAACAGCAAGAAGTAAGGAGGCATCACATGTCTTTCATTGCTGACAACCCCTAAAAC
>NW_026334671.1:0-226 GCF_001194135.2 Octopus bimaculoides
CGAAATAACGAAAGAAAGAAACAACAAACGAACGAACGAACGTACGAACGAACGAACGAAAGAACGAGCGAAACGAAAGAACGAAGGAATGTCAATAAGTACGCGCGAACGAACGAAGGAATATCAATAAGTACGTGCGATAAACGAACGAACGAACGTACGTACGAACGAAAGTACGTACGAATAAATGTACGTTCGTTCGTACGAATGAACGAACGAACGAACG
>NW_026334672.1:0-397 GCF_001194135.2 Octopus bimaculoides
TATATATATATATATGTATGTATGTATGTATGTATGTATTTACATATGTGAATATATATGCTGGCACTCCGTCGCTTACGACGACAAGAGTTTCAGTCGATCTGATCATTGTCGGAACAGTTTGCTCGTGAGAGTAACGTGCACGTGGCTGAGTCCTCCTCAGACACGCGTACCCCTTCACATACTTCTCAAGGAGATTCAGCGTGGCACAGAGTGTGACAAGAATGGCCCCATGAAATACAGGTACTACTCATTTTTGCCAGCTGAGTGGACTGGGGCACTGTGAAATAAACTGTCTTGCTCAAGTACACAACATGCCGCTGGGAGTCGAACTGGGACCTTACGATCGCGAGCCGAATACCCTAACAACTAAGCCACGCGCCTTCACATATATATA
>NW_026334673.1:0-214 GCF_001194135.2 Octopus bimaculoides
TATATATATATATATATATATATATATATGTGCGTGTGTGGGTGTGTATGCATGTATTCACATGTATACACACACACACAAACATATATATATGTATGAGAGCGAGTGTGTACTTATATATTGATGTATATGAATGTGTAGGTATTTGTTTATGAAAGCAAAGCTATATATTCACACACATATATATATATATATATATATATATATATATATA
>NW_026334674.1:0-478 GCF_001194135.2 Octopus bimaculoides
AAGAATGATAATAACAGAATCAATGATACAGGCGACAGCAGGCCAAAAAATAGCATAATAACGAGTTTTGACTATATACATATAGTATGTAATTTATATTTATATAAAATTTATATTAAGGGCAACTAGGGAATATTTCTATAGTCTGAACCACATGCTAAAAGAAGACGCCAAATGCCGTTAAACTACCTCAAGTATCATATAGACATGCACTGAAATCGGGGGAATAAACTAAAAAGGTTCGTGGAAAGGTTCAATTATGTATCAATTGATTTCAGGATTACGGGCAAGTACCCGTTTCCTATTGTCAGCATAATACACCCAAATGTATATAATTATAAACAATTCTAAATACCAATGGAGCACAAAGTATCCACAGCGCATATGTAACTGTTCATATTTATGCACAAATTAAATTTAAAAAAAACCTAGTTCGTTTATCTCAGCTACGTGTGAAAAACCAAAAGTTATATATATA
>NW_026334675.1:0-568 GCF_001194135.2 Octopus bimaculoides
TTATAAAGAGAAAGGTAGTCTTACAGCTGTTTCTGGGATATTAGGGATATTCCGAAACGATATGAGAAAGTTAACTAGAGGAAAATAGTAGAGTTCAATATAAGGAGTTATTCTGGAAAAGGGTGGATATAGGAAGTATAATGGGAAATAAGAGAATAAAAATAGAAGTAGAAATATGTAGGATGTTACAGTTGCAGTTCCATTATCCAAAAGAAGTGCTGTATATATATATATATATATATATATATATATATATATATATATATATATGATAATATAAATAATATATGAATATAAGCATATATCCATACATATATGTACATACCTACATCTATATGTATACATACATGCATATATGGGTACAGGACATTAAAAAAAACGTTAAACACTCTGAGAAACGAAAACATAAAAACGAATACATAGAAAACGAACTTTTTTCGAACAACGAAAAAAGCAAACAGAGAAACGAGACATGCAACATAAAGAGTATACACCTTCGTCAGTTGTCCCTGTTTCCCGTTTCATCTACTCCATGTTTCGAAGGCAAGGACAATACGCGACTTCGTTG
>NW_026334676.1:0-619 GCF_001194135.2 Octopus bimaculoides
AAAAAAAAAAAAAAAAAAAAAAAAAAAAAGATAAGACCATCAGTATCAGAAAAGCAATTATGGCATTGTGCATTTCTTGATTCTCTTGTTTGTGTTACCTTTTGCGCTTTGCATTGGGTCACGTGATATATCGTTTACGCACTTCCATTTTGTTGTTCGTTTAAGAGTGTTGCCTGCTCAACGTGTCGTCACTTTGTCCCTAACATTCCTCTCTTTCTTTATCCCCATTTAGCTTTGCTGTTTATAACTCTCATAAAATCAAATTGCCCTTTACAATCGGTCAGCATTATCTTTTTTCTCTTCATCTCCGTTCCTTCTCGCTCTGTCACTTTCTCGCGCTTTCTGAGATACTCACGCACGTGATATTACGATATTTGACGAAGGTTCCAAAATGCTCTCGTTATAGTGTACGTTGTGACTGCTAGTGTCGTTGTTGCTTGTGTTATTGTTATTGTTGTTCTTATTGTTGGTATGTCTATGTGTGAACAGATATCATCATAGAGCAGAAATGAGGAAACATCACTCGTTAGGAAAGTCTGTAGATATGATCTGTGTGTGAATGACATTCAGACATACAGAGACAGGTAAAGGTGTTACACACACACGCACGCACACACAC
>NW_026334677.1:0-297 GCF_001194135.2 Octopus bimaculoides
AAACGCATAAATATCTACAATGTTTTTATATGCCCTGATTAAAATGATACATATAAAAATAAAATGATTTCATGAAATATATTGCACATCGAATTCGCTATGATGTTACTGAAAGGAGATTTCTCTTCCTAAATGTAAATGATAAATCGGCAAGAGAAAGAAAAGCCTGCAAAGATGTATGCATGTATTTGAGTATGAATCGAAATGTGTGAATGAGACTCATCTCTATATATTACCGTTGTCATATTATGCAGTAACAACAATTGCATATTACGTAAAATATAAAATATATATATA
>NW_026334678.1:0-312 GCF_001194135.2 Octopus bimaculoides
CAAATGTCTTCCATAGGGTCAACATGACTTTTTGATCCCTTGTACGGAATATCCAGCCCGCCAGCTGTCTGCACTTTGCTGTCAACTTAACAATGTGCATGTGAAATGATGCATCACTACACATGTTGATGTCCAGGTCTCTCACTGCTTGTGGTTCTGGGATTGCAGTACCTCCAGGTCCTGTGTATGCCAGTTGGGAGGCACTTGTGGCCTTGTAGCGCAGTACTTGAAATTTTTCCGCATTGAAATGCATATTATTTTTCTCTGCCCACTCGTATATTGCATTTAGGTTATTCTGTAGGCTTACAATAT
>NW_026334679.1:0-620 GCF_001194135.2 Octopus bimaculoides
TTGCCCCTGAAATGAATGAATAAAAATATTCTATTGTTTGTTTAGGATGTTGTTGTATCTTATTTTATCCTTTTCAACCACACCATTGAATATGTCATAAATATCTTTCACATATAAAACGAGTATATATATGTATGTATGTCTGTCTGTGTGGGCCACAGTCTGTGAGTGTGCATTTGTGCGAGTGTCTATAAGTGTGTATACATGCACATAGATATACACACACATACATGTATGCATTATGCGCATATGCCTATATGCATACTTATATGTAAATATATGTATATATGTGGTATGTGTGTGTATGTACGTGTGTGTATGTATATACATATATATGTATGTGCGTATACGTAGACATATCCATATAAATATTTATCCATATACTCATACCCAAACATATTATATACCCATTTTACTATTTAAACACACACATTTACACACATAAAACGTAAGCAGTAGCCCTATATACATTAACCTATATACAGACATTCATTTTCCTTAGCACAGCATATAATTAAATTTACGCGTACACAATTTACATACCGTCTGAAAGCAAAACTTTACCATACACAAACACATACAACGAAGCACACACACACACACACACACACACACACACA
>NW_026334680.1:0-234 GCF_001194135.2 Octopus bimaculoides
TCGTACACACGCTCATAGATTCTTGTAAAGACTAAGATTTATATAGGCACTAACATATCCAATTATCTCATTGCTTACCTCAAAGGAAAATGTGTAACGAAGCTCCAAATCATGCAAATCAACTATCAACACTAAGAAAAGAATCGCTGACCCGCATGACACTTGCAAACATCATATATTGGACTGCCACATAAATTAAGCTCACAATACACATTGTATACATACATACATATA
>NW_026334681.1:0-1038 GCF_001194135.2 Octopus bimaculoides
TAAAACTCCTAGTGAAAATTGAGGATTGAGTTCCATTGTAATAGAGAATTAACTATAATCTATCGTACATTGTAGTAACCATTCTAGACATATTATTGATAATTTAGTTAAAAATATTTCATGAAGACTCTCCAGATTATCTGCTAATAATAGGATTTTTAATGATGAAGCTCAATTCTATAATTTGGCATTAAATTGGACAGGTTACAAAGAGAAGGTTTACTATATTGAAACTGATTGTAGTATAATAATAATAATAATAATATATTATTAGATATTAAAGCAGGCCATATTAAAATATTAAAGTTACAAATAGCAGCTGTGGTTTTGCCATTAACTTCTAGGCACACTTTAGTATGGATTCCTAATATACTGGAGAGTTATTTATAACTTATAGTACAATATAGTGTGATATTAGATCTTAAGGCAGGCTATATAAATGTATAACTTGACAATAGCAATTGTGGGTTTTGCATAACCTCCTAGAGGTAGGGTAACACACTATAGATCTCCATTCTAATGGAAAATTGTTTATAATTTATAATTTATAATCTACAGTGCATAGGGTATAATATTAGGCCCTAAAGCAGGCCATATTAATATATTAATATGTAACTTACATATAGCAGCTGTGGTTTTTGAAAAAGCTCCTAGAGATAATAATTTCTATTGTAATTGAGGGTTATTTATAATTCATATTTTATCGTACAATCTAGTATAATATTAGCTCTTAAGGCAGGCATATCAATGTACAATTTACCAATAGCAATTGTGGGCTTTACAATAGCTCCTAGGATAATATAATTTAATTCCTATTAGAATAGAGATTTGAGTAAAAAATTGTGAACATTTCCTATAATATGGCAAGGTGTTACCTCCCCTTAATGGACTTAATTTAGGAAGGGACAGAAATTAAAATAAGTCATTTAACGATAAATTTAAATATGGAAGAAATCTAGACATACGGTATTCATCTCCAAATTTTGATTTTTTTGTTTGATTTGTTTGTTTGTTCTAAAAGATTATTCCTCGAAGATT
>NW_026334682.1:0-293 GCF_001194135.2 Octopus bimaculoides
GTTGGTAAGCAAGCTACTTACCACACAGCCACTCCTGCACCTATTGAAAGATGCTTAAAGAACGGAAAGCTTAGACAGAGAGAGGGAGAAGCAAGAAAGAGGGAAAGAGAGAGAGAGAGAGAGAGAGGAAGAAAGATAGGGAGAGAGATAGAGAGGGACAGGGAAAGAGAGGGAGCAAATGCCAAGTTATCAAGCAAACATGGATGTGAAAGATTGACATTGATTACAAATGAAAGGTGTGTGTGTGTGTGTTTGCGTGTGTGTTTGTGTGTGTGCGTGCGTGTGTGTGTGTG
>NW_026334683.1:0-528 GCF_001194135.2 Octopus bimaculoides
GCAACAATAACAACAACAATTTCTTTTATTTGCATGAAGGGCGTTGTTCAAAGTTGTGTTAGAAAAACGAGGTATGCAAAAAGGTGACACAAATCTTTGGAGCCACCACGATATTTTCATGCAAATTGATTAGAATATGGAAGGTGTTCTTTGGAGTAGAGAAAGGGAAAGCGACCAATAATAAAACGAGGGAAACTGACAGGTGTAGCGAATGTGTTTGAATTCCAGGTATGGACAATTCTATAATTTGCAAACATTTGTGTATGAATAAGAGCAAAATGTTGTGTTTGAAGACTCTTCGAATGCAAACGAAAGTGGAATATTTTAAGAGAATCACAAAGATATTAAAAATCTCATCTTAATTGTAAATTGATAGTTTCTGCGCCATCTGCAAATTGACGATTCCTGTTGTAGCAAATGACTCTCAGATACTGGATGCTGACAGAAGTAACTTTCGAAGACTATTGTTGTTGGCACTTCCGTCGCTTAGGACGTCGAGGGTTCCAGTTGATCCGATCAACGGAACAG
>NW_026334684.1:0-304 GCF_001194135.2 Octopus bimaculoides
TTTTTACTTAAAATCCCCAGTGTGCTATCTTATCCCCAGTTTTTAATTTATATGTTGGAAGTTATTCGAACCATATTCAAATAAGGGACAACAGACCACATTGACCGTACAAATTGTTTCACTAAGTTGTTATTTATCGCTAAAATTATGTTTAAAATCTACTTTATCTGATAAAATGCCTCAAATGCAAGGCTTTATGTAATAGTGTTGAGTCACTTAATTAACAAACCAATCAGTCCTTTAAAACATCCATTTGTCTGTTTATTCAGTTAATTACTTTTAATGTTATATTTAAGTGGTGTGG
>NW_026334685.1:0-1309 GCF_001194135.2 Octopus bimaculoides
TATATATATATATATATATATATATATACTTACACAGAGTGGGCAGAGAGATAGATACATATATATATATATATATATATATGTGTGTGTATAGAAAGAGAGAGAGAGAGAAACTGGATAACTCAGACATTAGTGCGTGTCTTCTGGTCGAATCTCATTGTGGAAACTCAAAATTAACGGACGAATCTAATTCAACCTTTTTAAACAAATACACAAACACACGCATCCTTCTGGCTACTTTTCGATAGTTATAAAAAAAAAATTTGTAAACTAAACGCAGTTACTGAGAGCGACCACCAGTGAGTGTGAACGTTATTATTGCACTTTCTTCTAGCACTTCATTCATATATTTCTATACATATATACTACATTCATATATTAGCTTTAATAAATTAGCCTTCATAAAATTTACCTTCAAAATACCACGACGAGTCAGAGTACGACTGGGTGCTTTGCTACTTCACAAGCGGCTCTAATGCGACAACGGCGATCTCAAGTAAGCCTCCGATTCATTGTTTCATATTTACAAAATAAAACAATTATTCTTCGTCTATTCCAATTCAATATCTAAACAGTTATATACATATTGCTGCAATTAATTTACACATTGCATTAATAGATATTTTTTCGACATCTCCAAATGCTGCCAATTTATGCAGGGTTTTCAATTAAATTTCATTACACTATGAATTCCCATAACTCCGACGTCGAACACACAAGTCAATTGATACTGTGCTCCACACCAATGATTATTACCCCGTTGAATTACCACGTTCATTACCCCGTTGAATTCCTCAATAGCCTTGCACCTTCATGTCTACCACCGCATAAACTGAATCTAAAGTTATATTTTTAATGCAATGGCACAAGACTTATTATCAAAATATTGATGCAGACAGTGTTGGAGACAACAATACTGACTGGGAAAGCAAATGGTGAAGATGTTTTCGTTCCAAAGATTCCTCTGATTCCTTCCGACACACAAATTGATTTGAAAAGGCTACAATTCCCACTGAGATTAAGCTTTGCAATGAGGATCAACAAAGCACAGGGTCAGACATTGGACTTCTGTCGTCAACTTCCGACAACCTCTCTCGACAACTTCCGACAAACGCTCCCGCCAACCTCCGACAACCTCTCTCGCCAACCTCCGACAATCTCTCCCTCTTCCAGCTAACAGTTTTTGTACGTTTTCGTGACGGAAAATACAGCTTTTGTGGCAGTTATAACGAAGTTGCTTTCTTATATCAGAGTAATAAGGCGTTTCAATAGAACATCTTTACCCCCGGGAATTACCGGGTACACCAGC
>NW_026334685.1:1852-2783 GCF_001194135.2 Octopus bimaculoides
GCCGGAGGTTGGCGAGAGAGGTTGTCGGAAGGAGAGGCATCTTTGTTCCAAAATTTCAGTCTTGCAGGGTTTCATAGTACACAATGTTTTCGGTTTTGCCGTTGGGTGCATAGATGAATAAATTTTCCGGATTTCCAACCCTAGAGCATCCGACATAGAGTTGTCCGTGAGAAAAAGCAGGACTGGGACACGCTTATTAAATACGTTCTAGAATCAAAAATTTATCTACCGTCATCGAAAATGTTTAACTAGAAAAATGCAGAATTATCGGAGTTATGGGCATTCAAAGTGTAATCAAATTTAATTCAAAACTCTGCATGCATTGCCAGCATTTAGTTATTTGGAGAGGTTGAAAAAATGTCTATTAATGCAATGTGTAAATTAATTACAGCAATATATATATAACTGTTTAGATATTGAAGTAGAATAGATGAAGAATAATTGTTTGATTTAGTAAATATCAAACATAATGAATTTGAGACGTACTTGCAGTTGTCGCATTAGAGCAGCTTGTGAAGTAGAAGTACCCAGTTGTACGCTGACTCGTCGTGGCATTTTAAAGGTTAACTTTATCAAGGCTAATTTATTAAAGCTAATATACAAATGTAGTATATATAAGTGCAAAAAAAGTATGTATGTATATAAATGTATGAATGAAGTCTTTAAGGTTTCAGATTCAAATCAAGCTCGCTGCATGGAGCTCGCGTCTTTTCCAAGATCGACCTTATGCGAGCTTACAACCAAATCCCAGTGGAACCTGCGGACATACCCAAAACAGCAGTTACGACACCCTTCGGAATATTTGAATTCCTGCGTATGCCTTTCGGTCTACGCAACGCGGCACATACATTCCAAGGGTTTATCGACATGGTTACTAGAGTTTTGCCTTTCGTCTATGCCTACATAGACGACATACTCGTGGCCAGTAGCT
>NW_026334686.1:0-448 GCF_001194135.2 Octopus bimaculoides
CCTGGAATAACTAACATATTCCACGTCATAAAATCGAACCTGCCTATACTTCTTCAAAGCCCTAAGGTGAAAACTCTGATTGAAAAAAACACCTTACGGAATAGCAGACGCCAACCAAAAAACCTTAAAAAACATCTGACAAGGGCAGAATTCAGATCAGAGACTAAACCAGAATTCATAGTAAAAGAATGTGGTGATAGGAGATGTGGAACAATACCAACAACTACAAATACATAGAAAGTGGTTCCCACATAAAATTCAAGAACGGAATCTATCTCTCTATCTGCCTACCTATCTATCTATTTGCTTATACATCTTCCATTGTCTCCAAAGCCTCACTCCAAAAAAAACAAAAACACAAAACAATGTTCTGTTATAAACAAAACCCCCCAAAACACCTATTTTTAAAATAAATGCAGATATGAACTGCAAAACACAAAATCTCATA
>NW_026334687.1:0-226 GCF_001194135.2 Octopus bimaculoides
TGACCGCAGTCAAATGACTGAAACAAGTAAAAGAGTAAAAGAGAGTAAAATATGTCAAAAAACAAAACAAAGTGACCTTAGCTTCAATGCCGGCCGCACGAAGTGAGTTCGTTACGCAAATATTTTCTCCGTATTCTTGTGCCATTGGAATAAGGCATGACTGGTCATTCTACACGAAACTAAACTTGATTCTTTCTACCTTTTTGTGTATATGTATCTGCGTACG
>NW_026334688.1:0-283 GCF_001194135.2 Octopus bimaculoides
GAAGAAGAAGAAGAAGAAGAAGAAGAAGAAGAAGAAGAAGAAGATACCAGGAAACACCAAAATGGCAACAATTTAAATGATAGTGCTCATGGAAACTGCCCATATCCTACATAAAATACTGTCTACGAAATCTCAAATTTTAAAAGAAACTTATAATTTTCTTATGTTTTCTTAAACATCCTCTTGAACAATACTTTGTGCAAAACCAAATATATGACACCCTAAGCATAACATCAACTTGAACTTCTAACTTGTTGTCTCATGAGGTCTCTGGGTGAGACTT
>NW_026334689.1:0-673 GCF_001194135.2 Octopus bimaculoides
ATTATTATTATTATTATTATCATTATTATTAGTATTATTATTATTATCATCCTTATTATTATTAGGGCAACGTACTGGAAGAATCGTTAGCACGCCGGGCAAAATGCTTAGCAGCATTTCGTCCGTCTTTATGGTCTGAGTTTAAATTTCGCAAAAGGCGATTTTGCCTTTCATCTCTCCGGAGTCGATGAAATAAGTACCAGTCTAACACTGGGGTCGATATAATCGACTTACTACCTCACTTGAAATTTCTGGCCCTGTGCCTAAAATTTGAAATTACAATTATTATATTATTTGTAGTAGTAGTTGTTGTAAAAAAAAAGAAGGAGGAGGAAAGAAAGCAGACGAGAAGGAAAGAAAGAAGGCGAATGAGGATCTGTAAAACAGATGTATGGTGATGTATTGCAGCCAATTAGTATTAGGAGAGCAAGATGTATTTAAGACAGGAAGTAGATGTAGATCTATTTTCTCAGAGAAATTTCATTGGAATAAAAGAATAAAATACAGCTGCGTTTCGGTTTTGGTGTCGAGGGGCAGGACTGTGGTAGCGGTGGTAGTGTTGATTTTGGTGGTAGCGGTTGCTATATCTATGATGTATAAGCAGGAGTAAGTCGAGGGAAGCAATACAGTTCATGTATGCATGTATGTATATATATGTGTGTGTGTATATATA
>NW_026334690.1:0-430 GCF_001194135.2 Octopus bimaculoides
GTTGGCTTGATGAGTAAACGTTTCCTGTTTTGTGATTTTTGCTAAAAAGCAGAAATAGATGTCTGTGTGGTTCAAATGGGAAACACATCAGGAAAGTTTCTTATAGGTTTGCCTTGTAAGGGAGTGTGGGTCGATGCAAACTACATGGAAACTCTCATGTGTGCCCACGCCTGTGTAAGTGGAATGAGGGTGATCTTGTACTCTGATGAGCGGTCAGCGGAGTCGGAGACATGTCAAGGCAATCTCCTTTATTCAGTACGAACAGGATAACAAGTATTTCGTAGCTAAAGTCTTACAAACTAAGCTGTAACTATTTAAATATACGAATATGTTAATATGTGTACGTATGTGTGTAGTATATTGCTACATGTGACTGTATACATACATAGATTCATACACACATACATTCATATATATATATATGTATATA
>NW_026334691.1:0-758 GCF_001194135.2 Octopus bimaculoides
GAGAGAGAGAGAGAGAGAGATACATATATACATGGAACCTTTTCAATGCGGTGCTATTCTATACTGTTTTCTCACCGATCCTTCTCTATTTTTCACCATCACCGTTTTGCATGTCTCACTTCCTTCTGTTTTTCTCTCTTTCTCTCATTGCTCACACGTGAACATCGTCCATCTTTCTTTCCCTCACGTGACAACCCTTCTTTTCCCGCACGACGTTCTAGGCAGTAGACATCTTCTATTTCTCTCTTCTCTTTTTTCTCTTTTCTCTTTTCAAAAAAATATTTGTCTCAGCCGTTCATTATTTTTCTCCCGTTGTAGTCTACTGAGGTTCAATGTTTGTTTTCGTTTGGTTTCCTTGTATGTCTCCACTGTTCTGTTTTGTTTCCGATTTGACCATCCATAAAATCAAAAATTCGAAGACTCCTTGTCGTTGAATGCTTGAAATGAGGAGTAGATTGGCAGCCGACAATCGATGAAGGATCGTTCACGATACGCATGTCCTGTTTACCGTGTTATCTCTCATTGTTTACGTTATCTCGGTTGTTTTCGCACTTAATTGTGCTTACACAGTTGGTCAGGTCTGGTACACATATATGCTTATATACACGCGACAAGAAATAATTTTTGCCTCTTTTTAATAAGGCAGAAGCTTTTATAAGACTGTCAAAAAGAAAGTGTTCAATGGAAACTGAGACAGAGAAAAGAAAAAACCGTTGATTACAGAAAATACATCAAATTCGAGTCCTCGCTTCCATACA
>NW_026334691.1:3757-5409 GCF_001194135.2 Octopus bimaculoides
TATATATATATATATATATTTATATGTGAGTTTACTGGTTACTTACCATTTATTCCATACAGTTTAACGGTTGATTGAAAGTATAAATTTGTATCCTATGTTCCACAAGTACAGCATTGTTGTTGTAAAAAATTAGTGCATACTCAAATCATAAAACAATGGAATATTTTGATCCCAAATATAACAAAATTTTAATAAACGTTAAATGCCATTTTGCTTACCCACAATATTCAACTTTACACGCTCTTGTCAAGTTTGATAATTCATCCTCCATCTGCAATAGTCATATATACATTATTTGTATGGAAATTAAGAAAAGGGATTGAAATAGTAAAAACAGACGATTTAAATACAATGAGAGACCAAAATAGAAAACAGGACAAGTAAGAACAGAGAACGACCCTTCATCAGTTGTCGGCTGTCTATATACCCCTCATTTTGTTCATTCACCGTCGATATGAGTATTCGAAGAAATTTGCTGTTCACTATAAGAGTCAGACCGAATAAGCGCCAGGCTTACAGGGAATAAATCCAGGGGTAATGTTCTTCTACTAAAAGGTGGTTCACCAGCATGGCAACCATCAAATGACTGAAACAATTAAAAGAATAAAAGAATACGAGAAAAATGCACGGTACCACTAATCTTGGAAGGTTTTCCGAATATGCACGGTTTATTTTAAGGCTAAATAGTAAAGTGGCCGGAAGTGCATAAATAAAAATCCGACATCTGTTACAATAAGCTTTTTACACGAATTGTTCGCCAGGCATAGTATTCCGGGTATCACCGTGTCTAATAATGGAGCTCAATTTACGTCAGACGAGTTCACAAAATTTTGTAAGATGTTCATTATCGAACTTGTCGCTACTTCGCCCTTTCGTCCTAAGTCAAATGGACAAGTGGAGCGATTGCTGACACTCTCAAGAAGACATTGAAAAACTCGAACAATGAAGTGATGGATGATTTTGCACTCCAACCATTTCTAATATATATCGACTAATAACTAATCTGAATAGACCGTCGGGAATGTCACTTGCAGAATTGATGTTTGCTAGAATGGTCAAATCTGTTTTCGGTAAGTTGATACCGAGTGAAAATTAGAAGGGGCGAACAACAAAAATACTTAAAGAATACTTAAAATGTTAGGTGACATAGTTTTTTTAAGCCTATAGATATGGTAAAGAAAGCTGGAACGACGGTGTAATTATGAAACAAATTGAAAGAATGGTATTCGTGTTAAAAAATTTTGAATACAAAAACATATTAACCAGCCTGAGAAAAAAATGCCCGGATGAAACAGTTACGAGAAATTAAATGATATCCTGATGGAGGTAATGTACGTCACACTTGAGGTACCAACAGACAAACAATTTGTACTACACTTTCTAGCAGCAGAATACGGAACAGAACGGAACACTAAAATTGAACCCTTTACGTATAAATATCTAAAATCGGAGCGGAGTTCAATTCTGAAAAAGGGAAAAGATAGGAGAGACTGATTCTAAAAAGGGGTGATGTTGTGGAAGAATTCCGACCCCTCCCCTTCAGTAAGTAAAGGTACACTGGCTCGTTGTTATAAATTAAAGAGCTGTGAGCGATAGGCAAATTCCTGTTGGTAGCATTTCATTGTGAGCGTTTAATATAGATCCTTGAG
>NW_026334692.1:0-301 GCF_001194135.2 Octopus bimaculoides
GTATATGTATATATATATATATGTTACATTTCTATAACTCATACATATACATTGAGAAATATGTACATATATACATGTATGTATAAATATATGTACATATGTATATATATATGTATATGTATAAATATAAATATATATATATAAAAAATAAAGCTGATGCAAATTAGCACCAAATATATAATGCGTGTGTTTTTATTGGCTTAAACTGGCAACATGACCATCCCCAGATACAACAATGTATATATGTATAGATGTATGTATATGTATATATAGGTATATTTATATATATCTGTATATATAT
>NW_026334693.1:0-409 GCF_001194135.2 Octopus bimaculoides
ACATCTTCAGTGTTGTAGCTCCATTGACATAAATAATGTACTTCTGGAAAGTTCTCCGAGGGGCGATCCTACTGCTTTCTTACATGGTCTTTCACAGTTTGGCATACAATTCGAAGGATAACGTATGCGTCAAAAAGCATCTGATTCTTTTCCCTAAGGAAATATACAAAAAATGTAATGTCATCATTGCTAAAGACGTTGTACAAAAAGCGCCAACAGTGAAAGTTCCGGTAGGTTATTTATGAATAATTCTAAACTATTGTTTGATTTAGGCTATGAATTTGTGAAAAGACGATGAGTTGATACCATCGACTCCTTGTTTGATTGCTTCTTTATTTTATTGATCTGGAAAGGCTGAGACGCAAGGTTGACCATGTGTGGGGATTTGAACTTACAATGCAAATAGTTG
>NW_026334694.1:0-536 GCF_001194135.2 Octopus bimaculoides
AATAGCAAAAGTAAAAATGTTGAAATTCACAGAAAAAATGGAATGGTTAATAATTTGAAAATGTAATCTGTTCTCAGAATGGCTGTTTTGAATAAGAAATATTCTGTAAGAATTAAACGGATTTGTACTGACATAATGGTTTCCAGTTCTTATTAAATTCTATAAGTTTACCCCATTTTGTTTCAGTCTCTTTTTTTTTTTTTTCTTACTCACCTTTGTTGTCACTATCTTTTCCATGTCATATCGTACCATCTTCTCACTCACCCCACTTTCTGTATCATCACCACTAGTCCCCTGCCCACCCATCTCCATTTTAATACTAACCTTTGGGTTTTGTCCCAGATTGGTAAACTCTCATTCCTCAATATGGGGATAAATACACCAAAAATATGCACACATACATAAGAAAAGGACAGGATATTCACAACCGGAGAGCCTTTCATTTAAATGTCAGCTCAATCAAGTTTGACTTGTAGCTAAACAATGACAGCTGTCAACAAATCAATGAAGGACCCACTTTGCTGTCACTCAATCAG
>NW_026334695.1:0-226 GCF_001194135.2 Octopus bimaculoides
CACATACATATACACACTTCCATATACATAAATATACACATATATATACACATATACATAAACATACGCATACATAACACATATATATACATATATAAACATACATATATATATATATATATATACATATACACATATATACAGTCATACATACATATACGTATATATAGACATACATACACACATATACACCCACATATATATATATATATATATATATATATAT
>NW_026334696.1:0-270 GCF_001194135.2 Octopus bimaculoides
GAAATTTTTCCATTCAGTTTTTGTAGTGAGTGAATGTGTGAGTGATTGACAGAAAAACCGAGAGAGTGAGAGAGAGAGTAATTATGTATGAATGGCTTCAGTGACACTCACATACACACACGCATGCAGGTTGTTTTAATCGATTTTCTCAGTAACTATGGGAGCTAGGAAAAAATACAAAGTGCGTTCCAATCTATGCACCCGTCTCCACATGTATGCCATTTTTCATGCGAATCCACCCAGCCGTTTGGCCGTGAACCTCGAGACAAG
>NW_026334697.1:0-332 GCF_001194135.2 Octopus bimaculoides
ATATATGTATTTCATTTTCATTTTATCTAGTTTCAGCCCATGAGCTGTCGCCATGCTGGGGCACTGCCATTTGGTGTTACTACACAATTTTAATTCACGAATTTTACTTCAGGAATTGGCATTTGGTGCATGAGAGAGGTTGATGCAGCTGCTCTCATTAATATATATATATATTAATATATATATTCCTTTCCTTGTTTCAGTAATTTAACTGCAGCCATACTGGAGCATCGCCTTTAGTCGAACTAATCGACCACTAGGACTTATTCTTTGCAAGCCTACTACTTATTCTATCGGTCTCTTTTGCCAAACCATTAAGTTACGGGGACGTA
>NW_026334698.1:0-217 GCF_001194135.2 Octopus bimaculoides
TATATATATATACATATACATACACATATATATATATACATATATATATAGATATCTACATATATATGTACATATATATATATGTACACATATGTACATATATATATATGTACACATATATGTACATATATATGTACACACACATATATATACATACATATGTACACATATATATATATACATATATATACATACACATACATATATATACATACAT
>NW_026334699.1:0-447 GCF_001194135.2 Octopus bimaculoides
GCTTGCTTCGAAACTATGTGGTTACAGTTTCAGTCCCACTGTGCAGTACATTGGGCAAGTATTTTCTCCTATGGCCTTGAGTAAAATAATGCTCTGTGAGTGAATTTGGTAGATGGAAACTGAGTGGAAGCCTGTCATGTGTATGCATTTGTGTTTGTCCCACCCACCGTTCCTCCTCTCCACCATGTAACTTAACGGTTTGGCGTAAGATATCAATAGAATATGTACGAGACTTGCAAATAAGTAAAGGGGTTGGTTTGTTCTGCTAAACATTTTAAGGCAGTGCTTCAGCTTGGCTGCAGTTCAATGACTGACACGAGTAAAAGATACATATGTGTATATTGATTTGAGTCTGACGAGTTGCCTATACAACTAAGGGCTTTATAGGTGTGCAAACAATGGCCACTCTTTGACCAGCCATAACAAACAACCTTTGAAATATATATA
>NW_026334700.1:434-736 GCF_001194135.2 Octopus bimaculoides
GATAGATATATACACATGCACATACACATATACATATATATACACACGCACATTTACATACACACATACACACACACGCACACACACACATATACCTAAATAAATAAATAATACATTTTATTAATTCACTCAGGCATTGCAAGACTAATAACCTGCTGTAGAACTCAATATACACATGATTCAGAACAAAACATTTGTCAAGTTTGGAGCAGTAATAAGAGGACAAAGGAATAAATGATTATCTTATGAACTTCATTAGATTACACCTCTTTTATCTGCGTGTATGAATGTGAGTGTGTGTG
>NW_026334701.1:0-455 GCF_001194135.2 Octopus bimaculoides
ATCTATCTATCTATCTATCTATCTATCCGTCCATCTATCTATCTATCTATTTATCTATATCTGTCTGTCTGTCTGACTGTCTGTATATATGTATGTATGTATGTATGCATGTATTTTCAGTAGTTCATATATCCAAAAAAAGAAGCACACTCTCAAACATTAGAGCAGAAATATATTTAGAAGTTTGAATGTTATGATTGGTCAGAGTGTGACCATTGATTTTGCACCTGTAAAGTGCTTAGCTGTAAAGGTGACTCATCAGGCTCAAATGGGTGGAAGTACATAACCTCTCTATAACTAGAGGGAAGAAAATGTCATGGTCAGTTAGTTAGAGAAGTTATGTGTTTCCAACCATTTGAGTCTGACGGGTTGATTATACAGCTTATTGTTTTGTAGTTTTGAAAGCAAAGGCCATTCTCTGACTGGCCATAACATTCAACATTCAATATATATAT
>NW_026334702.1:0-260 GCF_001194135.2 Octopus bimaculoides
AAAAGAAAAGAGCGACAGAATAAGACCTAGGCTAAAAAAGAAAAAATAAATAGCTGAAGACAAAACATAAAAATAAATAAAGAATGAAAAATAGACGAAGGTAAAAATAGGAACTGGGGTCGATTCATTCGACAAAAATTACTCAAGGTAGTGCCCCAGCATGGCCGCTATCCAATATCTGAGACAAGCAAAAGATAAGATATGCACTCGTTCACAACAACTTTCTCTCACTCTTACTTCCTGTTTCTGTTGTACCTGTA
>NW_026334703.1:0-304 GCF_001194135.2 Octopus bimaculoides
ACACACACCAATACTTGAACTTTAAATCATGCCATCCACCCCATACAAAAACCAACATTCCATACTGCCTAGCCAGGAGAATATGTACTATTGTAGAGGATATAGAGACCAGAAATCAGCGCCTGACCGAACTGAAACAATTTCTGCTAAAGCAAAAGTACCCATCACAACTCATAGAAAATGGTATTCAGCGGGCTTCGAAAATACCCATACAAAAACTGAGGACACCACAAAGAAGAGACAAACAGGAAAAGATCATTCCATTTATAGTGACACAAAATCCATGCCACCAGAACATCTTTAA
>NW_026334703.1:314-522 GCF_001194135.2 Octopus bimaculoides
GGACACCACAAAGAAGAGACAAACAGGAAAAGATCATTCCATTTATAGTGACACAAAATCCATGCCACCAGAACATCTTTAATATCGCCAAAGCGAACTTACCGATCCTTGCACAAAGTAAGGAATTGAGAACTATCATTACAGATTAAAATATAACACTCAGTAAGAGACAACCTAAAAACTTGATAAAGCTATTAACAAAGGCAAG
>NW_026334704.1:0-559 GCF_001194135.2 Octopus bimaculoides
GGGAGAGAGAATACATAAAAATCCAAATGTGAGGAAGAATACATAAGTCCTTCTTGACATAGCCGAGTCTATATATCTATATATATATAGATATATATATATATGTATATATATATATACATGGGTGCGCTTGTGCGTGTGTACACAAGGACCCAGCTAATAGTCGAATTGTTAGGTGAGAGAAACGGTCAATGATAAAGTTACAGACCTACGTAATGCACATAACCACATACACAGACGCACATACACACACACACACATATATATATACACAGAAATGTTAATACTGTGAGTATGCGTACATGTATGTGTGCATATATGTATGTATGTATATATGTATGTATTTGTATGTTGTGTATACATGTATATATGTGTGTGTGTAATGTATGTAAGTAAACATCCAGCATCTTGTAAAAATATCAACGCTTATGTGTATCACACAGGTGGAGAAATGAAAGTGTGAAAGTAAGAAAGTCAGAATGGTCGGGATGTATACCTAGGTGTATGTGCACATATGAGTATGTATACATATGTGTGCGTGCGTTCGTGCATGTGTGTG
>NW_026334705.1:0-561 GCF_001194135.2 Octopus bimaculoides
CCAACTTCCCATTATTGACCATTCCATCACCAGAATTTGTCGGTCGCCTCATTGTCTCTAATCAGTGCACAGTTATTTCACGTTTGTGCCGTATCATCTTTGAGTAAGTTTCACTGAATCCTTTCATGTTTCTGCTGATGCTCAGAATTGCTTGTAGGAATTTTACTATCTGTGTTTGTGTGTATCTTGTTTTTATAATCTAATTATTTTCCATTCTCATTGTAGGGTTGTTTCTATTTATTTAAGCTTTATAAATGTTCTAAAAGCAGTGGAATACATCATTGTCATTTAGTGTCCGTTTTCTAAGCTGGCATGGGTTGGACAGTTTGGCAGTATCTGGCAAGCCTGAGAGCTGGACCAGGTACCAGTCATCTATTTTGGCAAGATCTCTATGGCTGGATGCCCTTCTTAGTGCCAACTACCTTACAGGGTGTATCAGATGCTTTTTACATGGCACCAGCTTGAATTCAAAATTGATAAAGCTGTTAATAATTATGTGTAAATACTGAATTAAAAAACGATTTGGATGAAAAAAGCCCAAGGCTACCTGTGGGACTTGAA
>NW_026334706.1:0-545 GCF_001194135.2 Octopus bimaculoides
TATATATATATATATATATATATATATATTTACATAAATATATATACATATTTATATAGGAAGTGACATACAGGAATTCACATATCCTCTGTAAATGAATCCGTTCATTCCTCAATCCAGTTTCGTAAATGCGTTCAACACTCGTTATTTCTGTCTTTTTCTCTATTTGATGCTATGTTTCCTTGGTTTCTTTCTTCGTTTCTCTCTTTCCCTCTGTCTGTCTGTGTGCCTGTCTGTCTGTCTGTGTGCCTGTCTGTCTGTCTGTGTGCCTGTCTGTCTGTCTGCCTGTCTGTCTGTCTGTTTGCCTGCCTAGCTGCCTCCCCATCTATCTATCTATCTATCTATCTATCTATCTATCTATCTATCTATCTATCTGTCTGTCTGTCTGTCTGTCTTCCTGTCTGTCTATCTATTGTTGCTATATTCATTATCTTTATATTAATACATACAAAACACATAAAATATGCATAGCACACACATACACGCGCGCGCTCACGCATATCTTTCATGATTTCTACTCTCTTCTTATTTACCATTCTTATAAT
>NW_026334707.1:0-513 GCF_001194135.2 Octopus bimaculoides
ATAAGGATACGACCATTATTTAAAATAACGATCATATGAAGTGGCCAGCATGGGAAGAAAAACCTTTTAGGTAATAATCATTACTAAAATTATGATTGAGGGTATCTAAGAGATTCCACCATGCTAGAGATGGCAGTCAAAACCTGACTCCAAACCATATCAAGTATTCGTACAGCACAAGGTGAAAAGACAAATAGACAAATAATCTAGCAAATTACTGGATAATCCCAGACCCGGGTTTCTGGAACTATATAACAAATATACTTTGTAACACACTTAGTCGCGTTAAAAAAGGGACGTGGGTTCGACTCTCACATGAATAAGAAAGTTTTCATTTTTTTCTGTCGAAGACTCATATGCAGCTTTATTAGACTATTTTCCTTAATCATTGCATGGTGATCACTTTAAACTTATACAAATATATATATATATACAACATATGAATTCTTACATATACGGACGATACATATCCTATATAAGCAAATGTTATTAAAATTGATAATATTATTATCG
>NW_026334708.1:0-250 GCF_001194135.2 Octopus bimaculoides
AGGAATGGAAACATTAAGATATTCACATTGGATGGTCAACTTTTGGATTCTGTCAAATTCAATGTTTATGGAGATATTAAAATGTTTCGATGGCAGTCAAATGCACTGGTCATTACGAATTGGGATTATTCTAATAATAATAAATCCCAACTGTTGACATTAAAAGTGGAATTTCCATTGTCGTTAGTAATTTACCAAAGGAGAAATAAATATGAATGTGTGGCTTCTTTATCAAACAATCAAATGGTTT
>NW_026334709.1:0-1777 GCF_001194135.2 Octopus bimaculoides
CACACACACACACACACACATACACACATACACGTACACACAAATGTATGTTTGCATTTGCCAATAAACAACACTTCTAGTTCACGGCGAGTTCACTTTGTTTTAATTTCAGCAGAAAAGAGATACTCTTAAAAACGAAAAGATAACATTATGATTTTGGGGGAATTCGTCCTAGTTTTGAACACACCTTGCTTCAATTTCTTAGGCCTTTAACTATATCGAAAATCTCATGCTTTTTCCTGTTTAAACCTGTTGTTAATCTAAAGTCTGAATTGTTGTAGCTCCTTGTCAAACATAATTTGCCCTTTTACAGGACATTTTTGCTTCTTTTTTTATTATCAAGCTCATAGTATGCCCTGATGAAACATGTCAAGTCTAAGGTTTTGCCCTGATGTATCTTGTACTATTAATATCATGTCTCTCTCTCCTTTTTGAACTAAGATTGTAATGAAAGCGATGCTACCAATCATTAACCCTGTTACTCGAATGAAAATTATTTTATGAAATTAATAATTTGTTCTGTTGAGTGAAGGTTGTTATGAAGCTAGTAACAAATGAACATCGTTATTAAGTAATGATTTGCCCGGTTCAATGAAGATTTCTTTGAAACTTACTAATAGTTTGCCTGCTGTTAGAAAATTTTTACCAAGAGGCAGGCGCACCAGTGTGGTTAAAAGCTTGCTTCATTACAATGTGGTCTTGCGTTGAATCCCACTGCGTGGCACCTTAGATAGATGCCTTCAACCGTGACCCCAGAACGACGAAATCCTTTTATGAGTGGATTTGATAGACAGAAACTAGGTGAATTGTTCGTCAAACCGCAGCGATAATGTGTGGTTATCATGATTTCATTGGGAAACAGAGGCCAAATTCATGGAATGTTTCTGAACTTAAGAAAATGAAGTGTGTGTGTGTGCTCGCGCGCGCGCACGCGTATGTGCGTGCGTCTTTGTGTTTTGTATTTATCTGAACCACCGCTTGACCTAGCGGTTCAGGATAAGTGACCGATAGAGAAAGTATCAGGCTTTAAAACGAGGACACGCGCCTTCACATATATAATATATTAATACATTAATTCATAAACAACTGTAAATTAATATTTAAAAAATTATCTAATTAATTATTAAAACCATTATGGCATATTATACTCTCGGTATTATTATATTCGTCCTGTACATCATTTCTGTTATTATAGATTAATATCTGAAATTAGTGTAAATTAAAGTGATGAACGTCTTTGCTGATCCATTGCATTGTTCATTAAGATATAGCCATTAACTTCAAGGATTTCTACGCTTCGTGGATACAAACCGGACATGCATTACGTATATATGTGTATCTATACATCATAATAAGCACACATCCAGATGTTATATGTACTATACATATTGGTTTCAAATTTTAGCACAAGGCCAGCAAGTTCGGGGAATGGGGAACTCGGTTACATCAATCCCAGCGTTCATCTCGTGTGTATTTTATTGACCGCGAAAAGGATGAAAGATGGACGGACTGCGGCTAAGTATTTTACCTAGCGTGCGAAAGATTCTGCCAGCTCGCCTTATATAATATATATATTGAGTATACAGATACCTCATAAAAGGGAAGTTCTCCTGTTTATATATATATATATATATATATATATTCTCTCTTTCCTTTCCTGAGCGTCCAATAATACTATCCATATCACGTCCTCACTTTGTTGTTTTTTTGTTTTTTTGTTATTGTGTTTTTGAACTATATATATATATATATATATATATATATTTATATATATATA
>NW_026334709.1:2562-3034 GCF_001194135.2 Octopus bimaculoides
TATATATATATATATATATATATATATATATATATATATATAACGTCTAGTATATGTTTGTGTATGTGTGTCTAATATACATAAACATATTTGCACATACATACTAAAGAACATATATATAAACATATTCCTAACTGCCTAGAAACATACGCACATACATGCCTATCTACATACATACCTACATACACGAGCGGGCGCGTAGGTACATGAACAGAATAAAAATAATCACCGTATTCCACGCACGAGAGAAGGAGGAGTACAAAAAACAAATTGATGTACGCAATCTACTTCACGTGTTTTGTTGATACCACTTAGAAATACACTCAAGACAAGACAGGCTTCCTCTCCGTCAGGGTGCTCTGAATGATGTATGTATACGAAATAAACACTTAGCACATGTGTACTAGTATGCAGAAGATATGGAAAGTCACACACGATGCAATTTAATGCCATACATAGCAATATATATATA
>NW_026334710.1:0-655 GCF_001194135.2 Octopus bimaculoides
TTGTCACCACATACGCCAGTTAGATAACTGGGACCCTAACAGGTGCTACTACTCAGGGTCAAAATAGATCTGGTACCTACAGTGGCTATGATGTGGTTCCACACCCCTTAAAAGTCTGGGTCTCCCGGGTCAGAGCCCTACAGCTGGATGTAGTTTAAAGTCATACCCAGGACATACATACATTACATAACATATCCATGTTTGTATGTATGAGTTATTTATGCTTCTTGTTTTATGCAATGTATGAGTGTGCGTATGTATGTATGTACTTATTCGACAGACAAAGAGACAGACAGACAGACAAACAGACAGACAGATAGATAGATAGATAATAGATAGATAGATAGATAGATAGATAGATAGATAAATAGATAGGGAGGGAGGCAGACAGATAGATGAAAAGATAGATAGACAGACAGGCAGACAGACAAATAGATAGATAGATAGATAGATAGATAGATAGATAGATAGATAGATAGATAGATAGATAGATAGATAGATAGATAGATAGGGAGGGAGGCAGACAGATAGATGAAAAGATAGATAGACAGACAGGCAGACAGACAAATAGATAGATAATAGATAGACAGACAACAGACAGACAGCCACATACATACATACATACATACATGCATACATACATACATACATACAT
>NW_026334711.1:0-214 GCF_001194135.2 Octopus bimaculoides
TACCTTTATTATCACATTACAGCATCTGATTTTCCAATTTTCCCTAACATATCAACTCTTCAAAACTATAAAGCCACTAATACATATTCATTTCTTTTCAGATTGTTTTAAAAAATATTCGACTCAGTCATATGGCCATGAAAGAGTCCAAATCTTAATCCTAGAGAAAATGCCTGCGGATATCTCACAAGCGATGTGTACAGCGAAGACAAGC
>NW_026334712.1:0-771 GCF_001194135.2 Octopus bimaculoides
TATACGCATATAATTTACTCAGAAAAACACCATATTTTTAAGGGCTGTATAAGTAGATAGAAAAGACAACAACAATAAAAAGACTGAAGAATCAAAACTAAAAAAAACTACTTCGCAATACACCTGTTGATTCCTCATGCTTGCGTGATTTGACATTCACTCTTCGATTTTCCACTGTTTTCCATTACACCTTTCATTTTTTCTATATGTTTTTTAGAACCATATTGCAGAGGCATACAGACACAAACACGCATACACATACCCAAATAGACAAATATACATACATACATACATATACACGCACACATACACATATATACATATATCTTATGTGTATCTACGACGTTTATTGCTTTCTTTATCTTTGCATTTCTGATTTCAATTTTTTTAATTTTTTTTTTTATTTTGATTGTTAATTTCTGGGAATTATGCATGTTCCCGAAGCTGACTTGTGACTAGTGATAGCTCTTCCCTTCCCGTCTCTCTAGATGAAAAAAGTCAACATGAGCAATATGCAACGAATGCTGAGTGAATTATATATATGCAAAATACATTACGACCGACTCCAAGGGTAAAGTATCTTAGACAGCTGTCTGTACACAAGCTCGATACATACAGTGATTCACTTAGGTAACATAGCTGAAGCGACTACCAAGTGCTTACTATATACGTATACAGAGAGACTACAGACACGCATGCGCGCACACTTAAACATTTAATCACGCACACAGCCATGAAAGCACATAGTACATACGCATATATATAAATATA
>NW_026334713.1:0-294 GCF_001194135.2 Octopus bimaculoides
TATATGCGTAATTATATACATTCTCTTGTTGTATTACACTTTTCCGCCATCAATGCGATATTGCTAGCAGAGACATAGTCAATAATATCAACATAGATACTTATTTAAATCTGTAACTCTATAAATCTTACCGAAAACTTGCGAAATATCAAGTGTTGCACTGCGAACTACACATGATAGAGATATCACAAAATACACGAGTATACGTGTACATACACGGAGACACGCGCACTCACACACTTCACCCACACATGCACAAACACATACGCGCACACACATAAACACACATACGCA
>NW_026334715.1:0-342 GCF_001194135.2 Octopus bimaculoides
TGTGTGTGTGTGTGTGTGTGTGTGTGTATGTATGAATATCTGTAAATATGCACACGCATATATGTATGTGTGCGTGTATATATATTTATATATGTATATAGTTGTATGTACATATATTCATATATGTATTTATATATGTATGTACGCATATATAAATATTCACCGTATGTGAGTATGTGGGTGTGTGTGTATGTGTGTGTCGTATGGTTTATATGCATATTTTTACGCGTAGAAAAAAACATAAGTTTATTCATGTGTGCACCTGTATGTATGTATGTATGTGTGTATATGTGTGTGTGTGTGTATACATATACACACATAAATACGTACATAAAATATGCA
>NW_026334717.1:0-224 GCF_001194135.2 Octopus bimaculoides
GCCAGTGCCACATAAAAAGTACCCATGCTGATTAACACACCTGTGCCAGTGCTGCATAAATGCACTCATTCCTGTGGCACGTAAAAAGCACCCAGCATACTCTGTTAAGTGGTTGGCATTAGGAAGGGTACCCAGCTGTTGAAACCATGCCACAACTGACAGTTGGAGTCTGGACCATCCAATCCATGCCAGCATGGAAAGCAGACATTAAACAATGATGATTT
>NW_026334718.1:0-857 GCF_001194135.2 Octopus bimaculoides
TATTATTTCATTGTAAACAATCGTGTAACTGTTAGGAGATATGATAGTGATGATGGGTAAATAAAAATCGTACATGAAATATTCCTTTCTACTATAAGAGAAAGGCTTGAAATTTGTTGGAGTGAGTAGTCGATCATATTCACCCCTAAGTTAGACTAGTACTTATATCATCAACAACTAAAGGATCAAGGGAACCGTTGATCGCGGTGGAATTTGAACTCAGATTGCAAACGTGGACGAAATGCCGCCGACGTGCTAACGAATCTGCCGCTCACTGTCTAATAAACACGGATAATGGTTACTCAAAATAGATGTAGAGATTAGGGTTATAAACTCGGTAAGTGTTTAAATAAAACACAAGTTTGCTGCTATTAAAATGTCCGATATTTTCTTGATTTATCGATTATAATGAAGGCAAAATTCTGTTTGTCTGCGTCCCCTCTATCTCGGTCTACATTTCTTCTACTTAGACATATTGTATTTTTTTGGAATGAGAATGATCCCAGAATTGAAAATCTGGCCGTCAGTCGGTTTTTGAACATCCAGTATTGAGATCTGATTCAAAAGCATTTGGGTTGTTACTTCTACCAGGTAAAGCTTTGCAAATTTACGCCATCTTCTTGGCCGTTTGTCAGATGACGTCAGAGATGAAGTAGGAGATAAATGACATTCGCTTCATTAATTTTACGTCCAGATAAGAACTTTGGAACAAATAAGATCGATAATTGGAATTCAACTTTGGACTGGAACAATGGAATGATTGCATTAGAGAATTATTCCTCATCCATCCTTAACGTCTCATCAAACACAAGCGGGGCATATAATCATTATAGATATATGGTTATGTTATTTGTCTC
>NW_026334719.1:0-494 GCF_001194135.2 Octopus bimaculoides
ACAACTGCTTCTATATGAGATCTAAATCATCTACATGCTCGAATCAAATGTTTCTTGTTCATTTTGGACTTTACTCTGACTTCGGCAGCATTCAAAGAATCTTTGGTGTTACGAGCGTGTTCATTGACCTCTCTCTCAACAACGCTTCACATGTAATAGTCCAATGGATTGAGATCTGGGGAATTAGGAGGCCAAAGTTAGGGGTTATGTGCTCATGAAAATGTTCAGCCATCAATTCCTGTGTTACTTGAGCCATGTGTGATAGTGCAGAGTTTTACTGAAACACATATGGCCTTCCATTGCATACACTGTCTATCCAGGGCTTAACAATTATTTCCAGGACCTCAATGTAGGCGGCAGAGTTAACTCAAAGCCCTTGTGGAAAGAAGTAAGGAGGTATTACATGTTCTTCATTGCTGACAACCCCTAAGACCATGACAGTTTCAGGAAATTTTGTATGAGTAACACTTGGAACTTCAGAAGGGTCTGCACAT
>NW_026334720.1:0-1303 GCF_001194135.2 Octopus bimaculoides
ATATGTATGTATGTATGTATGTATGTATACAGTGAGAGAGAGAGAGGCAATTATACGGATAAACAAATTAAATATAACAGCTTGCATTTGATATACAATATATTGCTTTCTTTATGCACACACACACACGCACACATGTAGACAGAAAGAAAGCAACGAGTGAAAATTTTCAGACGATGAGTATTTAAGTATAAATATATAGATATTTATATATTAATAGATCATTTAACACCTTACATATATGATAATACACCTCACTAATGTATTAAAGGTGTAAAAATCTGTAGAAACAATTGCAGTGGTTTTAGATAAAGAATGTCGTTAATTCCATTTTCTATCATTTAGCTATCTACCTATATAGCAAATAACTGAGAATGAGATGAATTAGGTACTTAAGTTGAAGCACCAAAAATTAGTGCTGTATTATTCGTACAACTTCAAAATAAGGTGAATAAAATCAAAATAAGCAACAGGATATCCAGAGGTGATGCAGTACGAACGTTTCAGGCGGCTCCATTTAATTCTTCAACTAAATGGAGCCGCTATCTATCTATCTATCTATCTATCTATCTATTTATCTATATATATATATATCTTTGTATGTATGTATGTATATAGATATAGATATAGATATATATACACATACACTCGCACATATATATTGATATGTGTGTGTGTTTGTACTCTTCTTTTTGTAGTTAATGTAAAAGTGTATTTTGATTATCATCGTCGCAGCTCCTGCTGGTGCGATTGTTGTTGTTCCTGTTGTTGTTGTTGTTGTAGTAGTAGTATAGCTGCCATTTCTGATATTGCGGCTGGCTATAATTAGTCATTTAGTCATAGTAAGAAATGATGCTGAAGAAAGATAGAAGCAAAAATGTTCAAAGAGATGTCGGAAGTATGGTTGACAAAGAGCAAAATATTTCTGTTACAAACAGCACCACTGCCACCACCAACACCATAACTACTACTACTACTACTACTACTACTACTACCACCACCACCACAGTATACACCCGTTAATTGAAGGGACCAATGAAACAAATCCATTTTTAAAGGTGTTTCCTTTAACTAGTTTTGAGTATATCGTTATTTCTGTTCTATTTTAACAAAACCTGTCCGACGAACGGGAACGTGAAACTGAGTAACATCTTTTGTTATATTTCTGCTGCTTTTAAATAAAATATGTATGTATGTATGCACATTTCCTTTCCCGAGCGTCTAGTAACACAATCTGTATCACGTCCTCACGTTGTTGTTTTTTGTTGTTCTTTTGTCTTTTTCCTTTTTTGAACTTATATAT
>NW_026334720.1:1511-2270 GCF_001194135.2 Octopus bimaculoides
ATATATATATATATATATATATATATATATATATATATATATACATGCAGTAGACTCAGACACACAAGAATCACCGCCAAGAATAACATAAACAAAAACAGGAAAAAATGACAAGAAACAATGGAATTACTCAGGAAACCAAAACATTATGAGCATCGCCAACACCTTCACCAAAGCTACAAGAAGAAAACCAACACTAACAACAGCGACGCCTACGAGGACGACGGTGCTGTATGGAACAAGCGGTCCGACGCACTCAGAAGACAGGCAGTGAGCGAGGCAGCGAATGAGGCAGTGAGAGAGAGGAGGAGTGGGAGAGAGAGACAGAAAAGGAGGGAGAGTGAGCTGTCAGAACCAATATGGCGTCCACTAAATCAATCGCAACATTGCATTTAATTAGTCAATATCCTTAAACAGTTGTCGTTTAGGCTTCTTACCTCTAACATACTCGCATTCCACCCGAAGCTATCTTCTGGCACGTTTTTCTTACAGGAAATACCGATCTGATATACACATACATGCACGCGCACACGTACACACATAGACACATATTTTTTTGTTGTTTGTTGTACACTTGATTTTGCATTTGTTTTCTTCATAGAGGTGGACGGGGTATATGCTGGGTATTTGCGGTTGTTTTGTAATTCGTAAGAGGCAAACAAGAACGTCTTTAGGTTATCAGTTTATATAAAGAGACATGTGTGGGTGAGTGTGTGTATGTATGTGTAAAATATATGTATAAGGTATATATATATATAT
>NW_026334720.1:2918-3719 GCF_001194135.2 Octopus bimaculoides
ATATATATATATATATATATATATATATTTGTGTGAAGGTGCATGGCTCAGTGGTCAGAGACATGATCTTACAACCGTGAGGTTGTGAGTTCGAATCTCGGACCGAGCTGCGTGTTGTGTTCTTGAGCAAGACACTTTATTTCACGTTGCTCCAGTTCACTCAGCTGTAGAAATGAGTTGTGACGTCACTGGTGCCAAGCTGTATCGGCCTTTGCCTTTCCCTTGGATAACATCGGTGGCGTGGAGAGGGGAGGCCAATATGCATGAGCGATTGCTGGTCTTCCATAAAGAATCTTGACCGGACTTGTGCTTTGGAGGGTAACTTTCTAGGTGCAATCCCATGGTCATTCGTGACCGAAAGGAGTCTCCGATATATATATATTTACTCACGAAAAAACATAGATAATGGGTTTTAATATTTTTTTATTTGTGCATCTCTACCTTACAGCTGTTTCCGATATACATTATAAGTGTGTTCATGCTTCTGCTTACTCAATCGGACAATTGATCGTTTGAAAAAAAAGAACAACCTTAATAAATACTATTATCGTCGGAGTTCGCGTGTGTGTTATAACACACAACCGCGCGCACGCACGCTTACACATACACAAACACACACACACACACATATACCCCGCTGTGTTGGCCCCTTGTGGGCAATAAAAAAATTAAACATATATATCCTTCGAGAATTGTTAACTCAAAAGTGTTATTTTATAATGTCAGTAGTATGTATATGTATTTATATTCATGCATATATATGTGTATATACATTTATATATATATACACATTAATATATG
>NW_026334721.1:0-304 GCF_001194135.2 Octopus bimaculoides
TATATATATATATATACATATATATATGTATGTGTGTATGTATATATATAATGTTAGTATGAAAGACGATTATTTAAATAATGATAATGATATATTTTGTTGGTGTGAAACTGTGTCAATGACCAGGTTACAGTTGTACAACAAAAATTTTAAATATGTTATGAAATATTTATATACATACATAGGCGCATGAGTGGCTGTGTGGTAAGAAGCTTGCTTTCCAACCACATAGTGCTGGGTTTAGTCCCACTGTGTGGCACCTTGGTCAAGTGTCTTCTACTATAGCCTCAGACCAACCAAAGCC
>NW_026334722.1:0-225 GCF_001194135.2 Octopus bimaculoides
ATATATGCACGTACGTGCGCGCGCACGCCCGTACGTAGATATATACGTGCGTACTGCACGCGCACGCCCGTACGTAAATATATACGTGCGTACGTGCGCGCGCACTCCCGTACGTAGATATATACGTGCGTACTGCACGCGCACGCCCGTACGTAGATATATACGTGCATACGTCCGCGCGCACGCCCGTACGTAGATATATACATGCGTACGTGCGCGCGCACG
>NW_026334723.1:0-321 GCF_001194135.2 Octopus bimaculoides
CTTGTGAGTGGATTTCATACACAGAAACTGAAAGAAGACTGTCATATATATTTATGTGTGTATCTGTGTCTGTGTTCGTACCCCCACCATTGCTTGACAACTGATGTTGCTGTCTTTCCATTCCCATAACTTAGTGGTTCAGCAAAAGTAACTGATAGAATAAGTAATAGGGTTACAAATAATAAATCGTCTTGTTGATTTGTTCAACCAACAACCATGTTCCAGCATGGTCACACTCACATGACTGAAACAAGTAAAACAGCAAAAAACCTATGCCATTTTAATCCCGAGCAAGGCCAGATATCTCTGCTAGTATATATA
>NW_026334724.1:0-206 GCF_001194135.2 Octopus bimaculoides
ATGTGCGGGCGACACATGAAATCTTTCGAGCGGGATCGTTGCTAGTGCCCTGGACTGGCTCATGTGCAGGTGACACATGAAATGTTTCGAGCAAGAGCGTTGTCGGTGCCCCTGAACTGGGACATGTGCGTGTGACACATGAAATCTTTCGTGCGGGATCGTTGCCAGTGACCCTGAACTGGCTCATGTGCGGGCGACACATGAAA
>NW_026334725.1:0-234 GCF_001194135.2 Octopus bimaculoides
AAAGCAGCAGAAATATAACAAAAAGCTGTTACTCAGAGTTTCACATTCCCATTCATCAGACAGTTTTGTTAAAAAAAAAACTGTCCGATGAACTGGAACGTGAAACTGAGTAACAGCTTTTTGTTATATTTCTGCTGCTTTCAAATAAAGTATACATATATAGATAGATAGATAGATAGATATCTACATATGTGTGTGTGTGTGTGTGCATATATATATATATATATATATATA
>NW_026334726.1:0-308 GCF_001194135.2 Octopus bimaculoides
ACTTAAGTGGCAATATACTACACTTTATATATATATATATATACACATACGAGGCTGTACAATATATTATATATAGTTTTCATTCTTCGACTGGTTTCACACGCACATACACTTATACATACATACGCATACAGATGCACGCACACACACACACACCAGTACACACAGCGCATAAAACTTTACGAAAATGCGCATCTTTGGCTTCCAATTGGTAGACCACCCACTTTACTCTCCTGATGTCCTCCTCTGATAATTACTTCTTTCCACAACTGAAGAAACATCTCAAGGGAACGAAATTTCACTCCTAT
>NW_026334727.1:0-427 GCF_001194135.2 Octopus bimaculoides
AATTTTCATCAGGGATATTATATGGTGTTTTATATGTAGTTTTGTCCGCAAATTTCAAAAATATAATCGGTTTCCTTCTATCAGGCACAGTTTTTCTGATGAGATAAGAGAGGTATATAACTCCCATCAGCAGTATCGCTACATGTAAACGTCTTATACAGGTAAATTCTGACTTCTGTTTTATAACTATTTGTATTAATTTTGTAATTTTATGCTTTCATAACCTTTTCTTTTCATAAATTTTAATTTCTGTTTAAGGTGCTAAGTCGTCATCATCATCATCAAATTCTACTCAGGATGTCAAGGCATTGCAAGAACAGTCCTGATATGTCTGTGGTTCATTTAACCATTAAAGCTCAGCAACATGCCATCACAACTGAAATCAAGATCTGCCAGTTATACTTTGGCTGCTCTCTCGGGGATCAAG
>NW_026334728.1:0-120 GCF_001194135.2 Octopus bimaculoides
TTTTGTGCTCTAATTGCATATGCTGTAGTTTACTCTGCCGTTTCAGTCAGCATTTGGGCACTGACTCTATAATCAAATGAAACCAATTCAAATCATCCGTTTTCGTTTTGGTCGACTCCA
>NW_026334728.1:161-313 GCF_001194135.2 Octopus bimaculoides
TTTTTTTTTTTTTTTTTTTTTTTTGCTTCCTTTGAAATGGCTTGGTTTAAGCGTTTTTAATTTTGAGGTATTTTGGCTGTAATAAACATTTTTTAAAATTTCGTATATTCTTTCTTTACATTCAAAACTTTAGTGATTCCTCACATCTGTCA
>NW_026334728.1:1147-2634 GCF_001194135.2 Octopus bimaculoides
TTTAAATGTCCAGCTTACACTACATTATAAATCTTTAGCCACAGTAATTACTGCAAATATGTGTATCACTTCAGTTTGGTTTTGATATTCACAAGTGCTCAAAGTATCAGTATAAACTGGTGGTGGGGTGGAGCGTACTACTGAATCAAAGCGTTTTGAGAGTAGAATGAGGTGGGGTTAGTGAATGCCTACCAAATATGCCTTTCTTATATGATGAACCATGACATCCTATTATTTCTGTGAATACTAGCTTGAACCTGTTAAAATGTATTGGGCGGTTACAAGTATCCCCGATGTTAGCAAAAAATAGGGCTTAAGCATATTCAAGAGTTTGGTGACTTGACAATTGGACATTACTGTTGTGCATGTACCTATCATCAGTTGATATTCAGGGAAATACATCATTTGAACTAGTTGTCAAATAAAGGGTAACCAGATAAAACTCCTCTCCTCCTTTCCTAAAGATCCTCTGAAATTCCCAAGAAATAGGAACTGCTTTATGAAGGGCACAGTTGTGACATTGTCACATGTGATATTCCTCTTCCGTAATTAAACTAGCACATCTTGGTATATCTGAGGTGAAATCGGTAAGGGCTTTATTCTATGTGGATGGGTATTACATGTTGAACAAAATCACTAGTCTACATTCTAAGAGAGAAAAACTAATATCTGTTGGTTTAGATAGTTACCTGCATTGCACTGATATTTCTGATCTCAAATCTGAATGATGTTGGAGTCTTGAATTTGTTGGCATTCTCTGTTTAACTGCCTTTCATAGTGGCACTTGCAAGCCTCTTTATGGGATCAACTGCAAGTGAACCATCATCCATGCAAACGTACTTCTATAATTTTCTCTAGCACTGTCTTGCAATTCAAAGCACCTCAAACCTCTGCTTCTTCAGCTAAATATACCATCTATTTCCCTTCTAGCTACTTGATATAGTTCTGTTACCATCACACTTCCAGTCCTTCCAAGCCTGATTCTTCTTTCTAATGTCCTTGTCTATTATACTGTTCCACCACCTTGGCACCCTAGGTCTGGATGGAACTTTGAACCTGCCACAAATTTGGTCACTGACCATTATTAACTTGTCCTGTAGAAACTTCCAGCTGTCACTCACCTAATTATTTTGTAGAATCACTGGTTTCTGGCACCATGTGATGGATGTACAGTGTCTAATGGCAACAAAATACTGGTAACTAATATATTCTTGCTAGGTATATCTGTGCATTAGTTTATGTGTAGCTAGTGCATCCTCTTGTGGCTCATGTCACTTATCTTGTTGATAATATACCAGTACCGTGTTACTGATAGATTTTAAAATCTGCTAAACTTTATTACTCAACATTTTCCACATTTGCATGGGTTGAAGGGGGTTTTTTTTTCTTAATGCCACTTTGCAACCTGTGTGGCTCAAACATATCTGCATGAAAGCGTAAATAGATCAATAGGCGTTTGTGGGGAATTAAATGCACTTCATTTGGTA
>NW_026334728.1:2703-3033 GCF_001194135.2 Octopus bimaculoides
AAATAGATCAATAGGCGTTTGTGGGGAATTAAATGCACTTCATTTGGTATCTGTATACGTGTAAAACTAACAGAAAATAATTGAGAGAGAAATGGCTGTTGCCCTCTATGGTGCTATTCGTTTATTATAAATACATATCTAGTTGAAATATTTTAATTTTTATAATTTGTTAGTTCTAGTAATTTGATAAATGTTTTTTTGTTTGTTTTCTCTTAGAGTTAACCCTAATATCTTGTTACTACAATGACAATTTTATTGTAGTTGAGTATAATTGAGGGGGAAAAAAACCACCCGGTTAAAAACTCACAAGGGTTTGGATCTTGTGAATCC
>NW_026334729.1:0-1874 GCF_001194135.2 Octopus bimaculoides
AAAAAAACTCTTGCCCAAGATGTTGTGCAGTAGAATTGAACTCATAACCTCGTGCGTGTTTCTTAGTTATCCAGTGATGTAGTTATGCTTTAGTAAAGTTTTTTTTTAATTTAAAAATTTTTTTTTTTTTTTTAGTAGATTGAATCATTGAGTTTGAAGCTCGATCGTTGAGTCGTCTCATTGTATCTAAAAAAAGACGGTGAGCAGGCAGAATCGCTAGCACACCGGACAAAATATTTAGTAGCATTTCTTCCGACTTCACGAACTGAGATCAAATTCCGTCCACCGAGGTCAACTTTACCCTTTATGCTTTCGGGGGTGATAAAATAAGTACCAGTTGAGCACTGGGGACCGATGTAATCGATTATAACTCTTCCCTAAAATTTCTCCAAAAGGTCTTGTGATTCAAGTAGACAGAATAATGAGTAAATAATGCATATAAAGAATTTGTATATATAAACCGTGGACTTTGTAATGTCATTAAAGATAAGTTGTTTGTGTATCTGACACCAGGAATTATTTGATATCGCTTGGTAAAAAGTGACCTGGTTCTCCGTCGGTTACGATGACGAGTCTTCCAGTTGATATGAGCAACCGTACAGCCCTACTCATGTAATCAACATGGAAATAGTTGCTTTTAATCTAGTTCTCAGGGAGATACATCGAGGCACACCGAATGTGACAAGGCTAGTCCTTTGAAATACAGCTGAGTGGACTGGAACAATGTAGAATAAAGTATCTTGCTCAAGGACACAACAAGCTGCCAGGAATCGAACTCACGGCCTCACGACTATGAGCCGAATACATTAACTTCTATGCCAAGCGTCTTCACATATATAAAATGTTTTGTCTATATAACACCCAAACTTCGCCAAGTCGTTAAGTACAAAGTCTACGTAAATGCAGCTCATGGACTTCGCTATGTCGTTCAGTATTTGTATACATAATCTTCGGACGTCATTATAATGTTAGGTATTTGTTTATGTAGCACTTGCACTTAACTTCTATTTATGAAGTATTTAATTTCACAAATAGAAATATATAATTTTTCAGCAAAACGTTATAAAAAATTATTTAAAAAATGTCTTCAGCATTACTTTATCTTCCAATATTACGGAGATACTATGGAACACATCTTAATTTTCAAGACGATAGTCAGATTATATAAACTAATTCCTTGTGACAGGCGGCGACCTAACGGAATTGTTAGAGTGTTGGATAAAATAGTGACTTTTTTCTCTTCTGTTTGGTCGACCTGACATTCCATCTATAGACATCACATCACTTTAGAATGTATCTTGGAACACATTCTCTAATATGTCATTTTTCTTATTGACAGAGACATGTCACAAGAAAGAGATTTTGCTGATACCTCAAAAAGGTTCAGCAACAATGAAGAGGCCATTGCGTTGACCTTAAAAAGGATGCAGCGTGAAAACGACGATGAAACTGTAACAATAGAATTTTTAATCAAGATTAGGTTACTTACAGTACACGCCCCGTATGCAGCCTCTTTTGAATTCGGGCAGCTAATATCATCGTTCTATAAACACATCTTTTTGCTGAAATCTTGTAATAGACTTTAGATCCAGTTCTGTTCATTTAAGTAATTTAATTTCTTACCCTCGATCATTTTAATAATATATTTAGTATAATATACGGTATGCTATGAATCATACAGAGTGGTTTTGAATTATAATTTTAGTTGAGTGGCTTGATTTATGATGAACAATGTGGACTGAGCCAATATGAATGAATAACTTGGTCCCTAGCAGTTGAGACAATCAAGCGATTTCTCACACCCTGATTCTCTGTCACTATGTCTGTCTCGGTCTCTGCTTTTGTCACTCTCGCGCTATATATCTCTTATCTTT
>NW_026334730.1:0-218 GCF_001194135.2 Octopus bimaculoides
TATATATATGAACATGTCTATGTATACAAATACACAGGCATATACGCACAGGAATATATGTATCTGTGCGCGCACTTGCCTATATGTTTATACATGTATGTATATGCTAATGTCCAACACACTAGCATGTATGTTTACAAATATATTCTCATTGTGTACATTTACATTATCACATTAAAATAAATATTAAACAAAATCTAAATATTTGACTCATTATT
>NW_026334731.1:0-210 GCF_001194135.2 Octopus bimaculoides
TTAACAACAAACAAGATGAGGACAAATATCCGTCAAATGAAAATAATGTATATAATAACAGTGCCATAAACAACATAAAGTGGACAGAAAATGCCGCACACATAATAACGCGTTCTAAAAGTACCAATGCGGATAATAATTTATAACAGAAGCGACGAAGATATAAACGATTCAGGCAGATGACGTTGAAAAAAAAGGCGGAATTAAAAA
>NW_026334732.1:0-165 GCF_001194135.2 Octopus bimaculoides
GTATGTATGCATGTACATATGCATGTAAGCTTGTATGCATGTATATGTATGTATTCATGTAAGCATGTATGGATGTACATATGTACGCATGTATGTATGTATGTAAGCTTGCATGTATGCATACATGTATGTAAGCATGTACATATGTATATATGTATGTATGTA
>NW_026334732.1:175-335 GCF_001194135.2 Octopus bimaculoides
TGTACATATGTATATATGTATGTATGTATGCATGTAAGCTTGTATGAATGTATGTATGTATTCATGTAAGTATGTATGTATGTACATATGTATGCATGTATGTATTTATGTATGTATATATGTTGTTGTTGGCACTCCGTCGCTTACGACGTCGAGGGTT
>NW_026334733.1:0-477 GCF_001194135.2 Octopus bimaculoides
GACCTAGTGCAGGCTCAACGGCTATCTAGCAATAGCACGGGTACGCAGAATTTCTGGGATGGTGTCATGCGTGCTGAAAGACCACTGGGAGTGAGGCGCCCCTCAGCTTTTGTTGAAGCATGTCACTAAGAGAAGGTCACTCTGATATAAAACCAAATATGCAGGGAATGGCATTGGACATTTTAGGGATCCTTGGCTTGTGCTAGATATCACGGCGCTCCCACATCCCTGAGACTGCAACTCATATTTGCACCAGACATCTTCCTCCGGCTTGTCTCTGGATAATGTCAATAAAGTGGAGAGGGTCTATGAGGTGTTGTGCAAGTCTCATTGGACCTAAAACTCAGCACAGGTATTGCCGACCTCTGCTCGATATGTGCGTTTTTTTTTTCCCTATATAGAGTTATCTTATTTTTAGTATCTATTCATCTTATTTTTAGTATATATTTTCTTCATTTTTAGTATATATATATATAT
>NW_026334734.1:0-254 GCF_001194135.2 Octopus bimaculoides
GTGGTGATGGTGATGATGATGATGATGATGATGATGATGATGATGATGAGTAGAAGAAGGAGGAGGGGCGTGATGATGATGACAATAACAACAAAGCAACAACGATGACGATGATGATTGCGATGATGACAATAGTAATGAGAACGACAACAGCAGCAACAATAACAACAGTAACAACAATAACGACATCGATGACGATGATGACGACGACGACGACGACGACGATGATGGCGATGATGATGATGATGATGATG
>NW_026334735.1:0-337 GCF_001194135.2 Octopus bimaculoides
ATGATTATGAGGATGGTGAAGATGAGGATAAAGATATCATCGTTATTCTCATCATTTAACATCAATACTTATAAGCTTGCATGGGTCAGAGGAGTTTATTGAGGCAGGTTTTTTTCTACAACCAGACACCCTTCCTGTCATCAACTTTCACTTGTTTCCAAGCAAATTGACGTTTCCCATGTCAGACATGTTTTCACAGAATGTAGGATGCGGGCAACACCACTTGTATGACAGTGACACTCGTTTACAATTCTCATGTGATGTCAAGGCAAGGAAAAACAGACACGCACAGAAACTCACACACACACACACACACACACACACACACACACACACA
>NW_026334736.1:0-137 GCF_001194135.2 Octopus bimaculoides
TGTCATTATGTATATGCATGTGTTTGAGCGTGTATATATGGATATGTATGTATATGTGTTTATATGTATGTATGTATGTATGTGTGTATATATGTATATACATATGTATGTATGTGTGTATATATGTATATATATAT
>NW_026334736.1:328-533 GCF_001194135.2 Octopus bimaculoides
ATATTTGTATGTGGATGGGTATGTAAAACTATATGCATGTGTACACGTATCTGTACGGAAGTTTCTATATTCATATGTATGTATATGTGTGTATATCATTTATTGTTAATGCGGGTATATGTGTATGTATATATGTGTATGTGAATCTATATATATGCATCTATTGTATCACTATTTAGACAGTTAATCACATAGCTATTTATAT
>NW_026334737.1:0-223 GCF_001194135.2 Octopus bimaculoides
GAGAGAGAGAGAGAGAGAGAAAGAGAGAGAGAGAGAGAGATTCTACAGAAGTAGTTGATTGTATATGCACGAGAGTATGTGTATGTTGAGACAGTGAGAACTGAAACGAATCATTATATATACACCTCACCCACGCACGCACACAGAGGCACACACACATACACGCACACACACACACACATATATATATACATATACATGTATGTATACCCATCTCTCTCTC
>NW_026334738.1:0-211 GCF_001194135.2 Octopus bimaculoides
TACATACATACATACATACATACATACATATAAACACATGCATACGTACATTCACACATACATACGTATATTCACACATACATACGTACATGCATGAGGGTCTTTCTGGGCTTCGTTAGAAAAAGGTGAGAGATAAGACTCGGAGAGAAAGAAAATAACTCCCAGAATGCGTGTTTGATTACAAACACACACACACACACACACACACACA
>NW_026334739.1:0-390 GCF_001194135.2 Octopus bimaculoides
CCACTCCTGTGCCTATACGCATACATATACGTAAAATATATATAGGGTAGTGAGTTTTTTTAGAAATTTCATTACCAGTGGCCTAGCATGTATAAAATGTCAATAGACAACATATTCTTAATATAAAATAGCGTACATTTAAACACCAGAGAAACCTAGGCCTGACTAGAATATAATAACAAGGTAAAAGTTTTTATTTTTCATTCCTTTTGAAGGTTGCTGTTAAATGTAGTATTGGTCGTTTTGACTGCTTCTTCTAGCATGTAAAAACTGCCTGTTGGAGGCAGTTTACTCTTGTGTTTAAATGTACACTATTTTATGTACATATATATATGTAAATACATATGTTCATACACACACACACACACACACACACATATATATATATAT
>NW_026334740.1:0-1025 GCF_001194135.2 Octopus bimaculoides
TAGAATAAGTACTAGGCTTACAAAGAATAAGTCCTGCGGTCGATTAGCTCCACTAAAAGGCGCTGCTCCAGCATGGCCACAGTAAAAAAAAAAAAAACTGAAACAAGTAAAAGAGTAAAAAGAGTAGATTAATAATGATCATGACGATAATGAAAGCGATGATTATGATGATGATGATGATGATTTGACTGTTTCTTGCATTTTGCTTTTGCTTTTGTTATTTTTTTCTTTTTTCTTTTTCGCTTCAGATCCGAGATACGAGCGGACATCATTGGGAGGACAACTTAAACATGAACGACGTTTGCCTCCTTCAACCAATCGCGTATCAGATAAAAAAAAAACATGCACAGAATAACAGAATCATACAGGAATGAAAATGGAATGCCACATGTGAGAGAGACAGCCATATGGCTACCACCAGGAAATCCTAGAAGTCTCCGATTACGATTGCCATCAAGGGTAGGTGCCTTCTAATGTTTGTTAGGATCAATAAAAGCCCTTGTGCTCTGCGGATGTTTGTATAGGCTCTTTTTGTAACACTTAAACATTTGAATTTGTTCCGTTTTATATTTATTTACTCACAAAATTATTCGATACGAGTTCTAAATTATTCGACATGGTCTTGTAATCCTTCTGTCTATTTTCTTCTATTGGTCAACCAATGTTCTTTTACGTTCATAAATTCTAATGGTCACATTATTTTACTCCTTTTCCTCATTGGTAAATCGTAAATCTTAACAAATCAGAGGTGGTGATTTTCTCAAGTTATTTATTCGTAACGTAATCGTAAAAAGGTAAAAGTCTGTTTTTACCTATTTATAGAGAACTTTAAACTAGGCGCAGAACAACACTGATCAAGCCGATAACAGTTACTGCTTCGAGGTTTTGTATTAGAGTTAATACCTGCCCATAGGGTATGGAGACGTTGAAACAAGTTATAAAACGTTTTGTTTCACATTTAATATAAATGAGGCCCTCTCACAGGCCTCAATGAAAATGTAAACTGAAATAAATTTGTTTCTTTC
>NW_026334741.1:0-221 GCF_001194135.2 Octopus bimaculoides
TATGTATGTATATGTGTGTCTGTGTTTGTCCACCACCAACGCTTGGCAACGGTGTTGGTGTGTTTACGTCCCCGTAACTTAGAGGTTCGGCAAAAGATACCGATACAACAAGTACTAGGCTTACAAAGCATATCTCCTGCTGTCGACGTCTTCGAGAAAAGGCGGTACTCCAATATGGTCGCAGTCAGATGATTGCAACAAATAAAAAATAAAAGAATAAA
>NW_026334742.1:0-501 GCF_001194135.2 Octopus bimaculoides
AGGCTTCTCAAATCCAGAAAGGAGAAAGCTAATTCGAAGACTACAGATCCGATCCATCTCTGGAACTGTAAAAATCTGTAAGTTTATCATTTAAATATATATGAGCATGTCTAGATATGCAACTACATGGCAGTAATTACAGCTTGAATTTTACGTGGTATGGATTCGTACAAAATTTGAATTATTTCAAAAGGAATTTTTGTCCGTTCTTCAGTCTCCAGTTCTTGTAGTGATAATGGTGGAGGAAATTGACTCCTTACTTGTTTTTCGAAAATGCACCATAAATGTTCAATAATATTGAGATCCGGGAACTGTGGTGGCCAGATAAGATGTTGAACTTCACTAGAATGTTCCTTGTGTCATTCAGTAACAACTTTAGCTGTGTGAATTGGTGTATTATCATCCTGAAAAATTGCCTTTCCCTCCGGAAACAATTCCGCAACCATAGGAAGAATTTGATCAGATAAAATGCTTAAATAGTCTTCACTATTAATTCTGCCG
>NW_026334743.1:0-347 GCF_001194135.2 Octopus bimaculoides
TTATGTTATGATTTTATTTACTCCATGTACCAGACCTTGTAGACACCCTGTATATATATATAAATACATACATACTGAGAAAGTAGATAAAATGCCATAACGCCGACCGAGCTTCCAGACTTCACACTTCATACCACGCCTACAGCGTAACCAATATTAGTCGCTCTCAACAACTGCCAATCAGAATATAATAGCACTCACAATTGATCACGCCCATTCTTTCTAATGATAGAACATTTACCCAACAAGAGTGTCCCTATTTTGATTGATCATGCAGAAAATAGCAGTCAAATTACCCTTAAATCCTATTTAAAAGACTTCATTTAAAGAAAGGATACATCAAGTAA
>NW_026334744.1:0-286 GCF_001194135.2 Octopus bimaculoides
CAACTCAGTCAACTCAGAACCCGTCCAAATCCATGCTGTGAGGCATATACGATATTAATATTTATCTAAGATTCTAAATTAAATAATATATTAATGGATTCAAATGACTGAAACAAGTAAAAGAGTAAAAGAGCATAACATAATGTCTAACAGTTGATGTATACTATTTCTCTATCCCCTCCATTTTCTTCTTGCCGTATATTGATATATATATATATATTTATATATACATATATTATATATTTCATATATATATACATATATATATATATATATATATATATAT
>NW_026334745.1:0-498 GCF_001194135.2 Octopus bimaculoides
CACACACACACAATTAGTAAATAAATGTACTATATGGATTATACACATCAAATATATACTACGGGAATTATCAAAAACCTCATGAAATAAAAGACAAAATGCTTTGCACCAAACCCTAATCTAAGTCTTAAATCAAACATATACACTTCCACTGCAAAGCCCTGAAATTAAAAACCCACTTATCAGCAGTAAATCAACAAACAACTAATGAAAAGACGACTTAATTTCATTACAAGCAAGACAGTTGTAAACTTCTCGACTTTAACTGTTGTATTGGTCTTACATAAATTTCTCTCTCACGCAGACTCGTGCAACAAAGACCATTTGCATTACACTACACCATGCAATAAGAACTACAACACATTTGTAAACAATATATCTATACTGTTTTTTAATTCTTTTACTTGCTTCAGTCATTTGACAACGTCCATGCTGGAACACTACCTTAACCCCAGGACTTATTTCTTAAGCCTAGTACTTATTCTATCAGTCGTTTTT
>NW_026334746.1:0-240 GCF_001194135.2 Octopus bimaculoides
TTGAGGGACCAGCCATCAGAGTTGATAGCAGCATAACAGATAAAGCAATTAAGGACATGAAGACAGGGAAATCCCATGGGCCATCAGGAATCACTGCCGAGATTATTAAAAGTTCCGGTGGTGTAGGATACAGCTTAGGCACCTGTTTAGTTAATCAGGTTATTGAGGAAGGCACCATCCCCAAGGCCTGGTATAGTAGTATTATAGTTAGCTGTTACAAAGGTGATACCTTAGATAGAA
>NW_026334747.1:0-508 GCF_001194135.2 Octopus bimaculoides
GATCGGCTCAATCTATCGTCTTTTTCTTTTTTTTTTTAACATTAGCACTTTAGCAGATTTCGTTCTGCTGCAAGCATTGCAAGCATTCAGATCAGGTGTCTGGTTTGAGAACACATTTCCCCGTCCTTTCCTTTAGTTTCGGAGCCTTGTAAAGTGTCATGAGCACTGCCTTCCCTCTTGATTAAAATATAAGGAAGGTACCTAACTCCCAAATAGGTCAATCCATTATAACTTGCTAGTGTAGGCAGTGAGGGTACTATGTAATTGACGAGCTATGTTGATTTTGAGCCTTACAGTGAGTATAACAAACTATATTCTGAGTATAACTACCTGTACTTATGCATTGAATGGGAGTTCTACGGTTAGCACAGTCACTACCAAGCTAACTTAGATATATTACAATACTATGAGTGAACCAATGAGAAAGCTTATATATGGTTGATTGATCTGTTAAAAATAGCAGGTAAATCCCTTCAAATCTCACACGCACACACACTATCTTGAAATA
>NW_026334749.1:0-244 GCF_001194135.2 Octopus bimaculoides
CCAGAAGTTTATCATTTAAATATATATGAGCATCTCTAGATATGCAACTACATGCAGGAGAATACATACGTAAAATAAAACATAAAAATATGCACATATACATACATATATGCATACAAATATACGAACATAAATGCCCTGTTTGTGATGTTGAAATTCCAATGAAGGGGAATAGGATCTAGGTTAAAAATCCTCTCTTTCTCTATTGGCAAGAAATCTTGAAATAAAACTGAATAATAACATA
>NW_026334750.1:0-319 GCF_001194135.2 Octopus bimaculoides
AAACTTGTGGCCTTGTGCCTTTAGCAGAAAGGATTGTTTTTATCCCCCCTTCCTCCAAAAACATTTCAGGCGTTGTGCCTTTAAACCAAATGATTATTATTATTCTCCACCCCTCCTAAATTTCAGGCCTTGTGCCTTTAGCAAAAAGGATTACTATTATTCTCCCAACTCCCAAATTTCAGGCCTTGTGCCTTTTACACAAAGGATTATTATTATACTCCCCACTCCCAAATTTCAGGCCTTGACCCTTTAACAGAAAGGATTATTATTATTCTGTCTCCCCCCAAAAAAATTTCAGATCTTGTGCCTTTAACACAAT
>NW_026334751.1:0-368 GCF_001194135.2 Octopus bimaculoides
ATGTATGTATGTATGTATGTATGTATATTTATAAAGGAAAAAAAAAGATTTGAGCGAGTTGCGCATCCATGCAGATATGCATACCGCCATATCTGTGTTACAACTGAATGAGCACGTGCGGAGATTACTGCACATGCCATTTTATGTAATGCATCATGCATACTGAAAGATGCATACGTTAGCTTAGATGTAGTGAAATACACAGAGAGCCATTTTGCAATTTCTCCATGCACTGTTGGATCCCTGGAGAGTAGAGGAGAGCAAAAGAGGTATAGGATTGGTTGTCATAGATAAACAGATACACAGATAAATATATGGATAAAACTAGATAGATAGATAGATAGATAGATAGATAGATAGATAGATAG
>NW_026334752.1:0-1886 GCF_001194135.2 Octopus bimaculoides
TCAAGATTTCCTAATGGATCTTTCTATAACCATAATATATTAACTATACCGACTTCAATGCATCGATTTTGAGCTATATTTATTTATTTATTTATTTATTTATGTGTTTCAGCCAAGTGGCTGCGGTCATGCTGGTGCACCACCAGAGAGAGATGTGTCTTCGTATTCTTTGCTTATCCCCGCCATCTATTGACATCCGATGCTGGTTCGTTTACGTCCCCGTAACGAAACTGGTCGGGAAAAGAAATCGATGGTATAAGCACCAGACCTAAAACTAAGTACTGGAGGCCGATTTGTTTGACTAAATTTGCCAAGACGGTGCCCCAACATGGCCTCAGTCCAATAACTGAAACATGTAAAAGAATAAAAGAATGAGTGTGAAGAATACGGCCATAATAGTTCTGTGTTAATTCGATAACGGGTGTATGGAGATCGATCTATGATAAGATCCATTGATCGGAATAGAGCAGCGTTAGAAATGAGCAGAGCAAATGATTGATAGCGATCGTGACGACTAAGTTTTTCGCGCAGAAATATACGAACTTGGTGCCAGAATCGTTAACACTTCGAAGAAACATCTCTGTGGTGCTTAGTTATTACATTTTATGATCTGAGTTCGAATAGAAGGAAGAAGAGAACTGGTTCCTTCGTCAGCCAGAGTGACCTGGTGGGTTGAAACGCAGACCTAGGAACCAAAGAACGACCTAGGTTCAAATCCCGCTGGAGACGGGATTTCGGAATGCAGCAGGGGGACACCTAGGAGTCATGACCTAGGTGGACCCGGCTCCCGTAGAGTGTCAGGTATAAGGACCGAAACACTTGTCGGATGGGAATTCTTCCTCTGAAGATCTCTTCTACTGTGCACTCTCCTTCCGGCGAGTTTCTGTTATTTACTTGGGTACTGGGGTCGATTGTAATCGACTAACAGCCACCCTTAAACTCCAGATCTTGTGCCTATCTTAGAGCTAGCAAACTCGTTAGAGCGTCGGAAGAAATACATACCGTGTTCGTTCCAGCTCTTTACGTTCTAAGTTCAAATCTCACCGAAGTTAATTTGACATTTTATCCTTTCGGGAGTCAATAAAATAAAGAACCAGTTTAGTACTGGGAGTTCAATGTGATGGACTAGCTCTTTCCTCTGAAACTATTGGCCTTCTAACAAAAAATCAGAAGAAATTATTATTTTTATGAGGGCAATAAAGCATTGCACATAACGCCTGGCTGTATTTCTTTCGGTTCTTTATCTTCTGAGCTTAAAATCTTCTTAGGTCATATTTATTTTCGTCCTTCTAGGAGTCAATAAAATATAGTACCAGTTATGGACTGGCTCCATATAATCAACTATTACCGTCGCACAAAATTTCTCGTCTTGTAAATATATATAATTTTATTTGTTGTTGTTGTTGTTGGTGGTGGTGGTGGTGGTGGTATTCTTGAAGTTGCTAATCATGTTGCTTTTGTTGTTGTTGCTTTTATGTCTGTTGCTATTCTTGTTGCTATTCGTATTCATGTTGTTGTTGGTGTTGTTAGTGTTGCTATCTCTGTTACAGCTGTTGCCGTTGTTGCCGTTGTTGTTATTATTTCTCCTTTTTTTTTCCTGTTGCTATTTTTGTTGCTATTGATGTTACGTTCACCTTGTTGTTGCAATTCTTTTACTTTTTTACTTGTTTCAGTCATTTGACTGCGGCCATGCTGGAGCACCGCCTTTAGTCGAACAAATCTACCCTTAGGACTTATTCTTTGTAAGCCTAGTACTTATTCTATCGGTCTCTTTTGCCGAACCGCTAAGTGACGGGGACATAAACACACCAGCATCGTTTGTCAAGCAATGCTAGGGGGACAAACACAGCCACACAAACACACAGACACACACACACACACACACA
>NW_026334753.1:0-244 GCF_001194135.2 Octopus bimaculoides
TCTGTGTTTGTCCCCCCACCACCATGACTTGACAGCCAATATTGGTATGTTTACATCCCCCTAACCTAGCAGTTCAGTAAAATAAGTCCTTTGGTCAATCTCTTCAACTAAAATCCCTTTAAGGCAGTGCTACAGCATGGCTACACTCAAATGGCTAAAACAAATAAAAGAAAGAATACATTTCAAAAAACACAGTCACATCATCATCATCATCATCATCATCATCGTTTAACGTCCGCTTTCC
>NW_026334754.1:0-695 GCF_001194135.2 Octopus bimaculoides
CATCCATCCGTACACATACATCCATACACATACATCCATACAAACACATGATGGCTTCCTGCATGTTCCATCTACCAAATATACACACAAGACTTTGGTTAAACTGGGGTTACAGCTGAAGACATCCGCCCAAGACGCCATGAAGTGGGACTGAACCGGAGACTACATGGTTGGTAAGCTTCCCTGCCTGTTCCTACCACACCAATAAGGAACTTCCCAGAGGGTTTAGATTTGTTACGCATCATGCTGTCGAATACATAACTTGAGTTTCTAAGAAACCAAAACTGCTTCCATGAAAGAGATTCTAAGTAAATTCTTGCCACCTTGCTTCAAACCACTTAAGATGCCACTTTGGAGAGAAATAAATATTTAGCAGCATTTACATCTCCTAGCTGAAGTTTTGAAAAATGTCTGTGTATCCTAATGTTTAACTTAAGTCCATCCATCATCAATCATTATATGACAAACAGTACATTTTCTGTCTTGTTGGCATCGTGTGAAACATGGTGCTATCGGTTTATTCAGGCAACTTAATTCATTCAGCAGATGGCAACAACATCAACACAAAGATTTGCAGAGCCCCATAAAGCTTCTGAGTTTCTTTTGCTTATCCCATTAGCATTCCAACCAACCACATCCGGTCCAGTTACAACTGCTTGATTTATGTTCAATTAGCCAAATCTGGTTTCCCCCCC
>NW_026334755.1:0-757 GCF_001194135.2 Octopus bimaculoides
CCACACCACACCACACCACACCGCACACACTAGCACTGACTACTTCCCAGCACCCACAGCAGCGCATACACTGGCACTGACCACTTCCCAACACCTACATCATCATCCACACACCTACACATGCGTACATGCACACGTCAATGTCACTACCATTTTTAACCCCGAGAGGAAGCTTCCTCTTGAGATTAAAAATTGTAGTAATGTTGATTCGCACGGAACAGTCATTTTGAAGTGGTGACAAACATTAGTGCTCACTATAGGGACTACTTTTATCTCTTAGAGAGATTTACTAATTGGTCAAGTTGTTCATGTGTATGTATGTATGTATGTGTATGTATATATACAGTGGGGGGAAATAAATATTCGTACGTGTCAACATTATTTATTTAATTTCTAATGACCATAAATGGGATATATCAATACTATATTTGCATACACATGCATAAACTAAGAATATGCAAAAGAAACTAATAAATTATAGTAACTAATAAATTTATATACAATTATAAATATTTAGGGGTAAAAAAAGTATTCGTACAGAATAAATTTATGAGTTTCTATGCCACAAAATACTGTTAAAATATTTTTTTTTACTAGAAGTTTCTCGTTTGTTCCAATAATCTTATCAGTGGTCATTTTTAAGTGTCTAAACGCTAGCTTCTTCATTCAGCACTGAGACAACCTAAAGTAGTGTCGTAATAATGGCAAAAAGTAAAGAACTCACAAATTCAGTGAAAAACTTAATTATTGAACAGTG
>NW_026334755.1:1028-1808 GCF_001194135.2 Octopus bimaculoides
GTGATGCTCTCCTAGTAAAACTCCACTGTTGACTAAAAGGCATAGAGATGCCCGTTTAAAATTTGTTTATGAACATAAAGATAAATCTGATACATTCTGGGAAAATGTTCTTTGGACAGACGAGTCGAAAATTGAATTGTTTGGACGAAATACGCGTAGCCATGTTTGGAGGAAAGATGGTACCACCTATTCGCCGAAAAACACAATTCCTACTGTAAAATTTGGAGGCGGCAACATCATTGTGTAGGGGTGTTTCTCTGCAAATGGCACTGGCAATTTACATGTGATAGATGGTAGAATGAATGCAGAGATGTACCAAAATATTTTGAACAATAATTTATGGGACACTGTAGAAAAGCTACAGCTTTGTGAAGGGTGGGTTTCACAACAGGATATCGACCCTAAGCACACGGCTTAGTCTACCAAAAATGGATTGTCAATCACAATATAAAATTATTAGAATGGCCAAGCCAGTCACCTGACTGGAACCCCATTGAAAATTTGTGGTGATATTTGAAAATTAAAACTCATTCAAGAGCCCCAATGTGCATTCCAGATTTGAAGAAAATTTGTCAAGAAGAATGGGAAAAAATTCCTAAAGAAACATGCGAATCATTGATTTAGGACTAGAAGAGATTGGTTGAAGTGGAACTTAATAATGGTTATGCTACGAAGTATTAAAACAGAATTATCAATTATTTAAGTTCTGTACGAATACTTTTTTCACCCTTAGATATTTATATTTGTATATAAATTCATTAGTTACTATAATTTATTAGT